>NC_056734.1:809318433-809532970 GCF_019279795.1 Protopterus annectens
AAGGCTGTCAGAGCATTCTGTACAGCTAACATTTCATTTTGATTGATATGCAGGTGCATTTCACTTGGGTTCCATTTGCCCAGAATGCACTTCCCTGCCAGATGAGCCCCCCCCCCATGCATAGTCTAATGCATCTGTTAGGGTTTGGGTGGCAGGGGGTAGAGTGAATGGTACTCCCTTGTTTTGGTGGAAGGCTTCTGCCCATCGAAGGAATGAACTGTAGGCAAGGTATGATAGGAATCATTGCTTCTAGATCCTGAAAATGTTGACACCATAGGGTTTTTAGATACCACTGTAGCTTCCTCATATGCAGTCTTGCATATGGAATTAGGAGAATGCATTAGGCCATGAACGCCAAGGCTTGCAGTATTTGTCTTCCAGATAGCAGGGTTTTCGTGGCCATTAGTTTGAAGTAAGCCGTCAAATGAACTTGTTTCGCTGGAGTGAGGAAAGCCATCTGGGAAGTTGCGTTCAAGCTTGCTCCTAGGAATATATTTTGACAGGGTACAAGATGTGATTTCTTTCCGTTTATGGTGCATCCCAGACAAGTTAACACTTTGTACAAACGACAAATGAGTCAAAAGTATGTCCTGGCTTTCTGCCTGAATTAGACAATCGTCCAGGTATGGGTATATTTGAATATTTCTTTGCCTGCAAAATGCAATGACAATACCCTGGGCGCAGTAGATAAGCCAAGGGGCAGAGAACTGAATGCATGTAGCCTGCTTTGAAGCATTGGTATCTTCTGCAAGATTTCCTGATTGGAATGTGCAGGTAAGGCTTCCTTTAAATCAAATGTGCATCCTTGCCTACCATAGGAAGCAACTGGTGAAGTTAGCATGTTGAATTTTGGGATCACTAAAAAGGTGTTTAGGATAGAAAGGTCCGGGATAGGACACCATGCGTTTTCTTTTCTGGGTACCAGGACAAGTCTTGAGTAGAAACCTTGTCCCGTTTCCTTTTCTGGGACAGTTTGAATAGCCCTTATATTTAAGGGAGAGTACTTGCTTTTGAGACATTGCCCACTGATTTGAGGGCAGATCTGGCCAACCGTTTGGGGGTGGTAAAGTGTGGACGTGGAATCCGTATCCTTGTGAAACTATTTAAATCCCATTTGTCCTGGGCAACGAGTTCACAGTTTTTAGCCTGCAGAGCAATCTTTCCCCCTAAAGGAGCAGTCAGCTGAAAAGGGCTTGGAAGGTTTAGTTAAGTCATTGAGACAGTTTGCCATGGGGAGAAGTCTTACTACTCCCTGATTTGGAAGTGGAAGCCCCCCCCCCCCCCACTGCTTAGTTCTGTGTGTACCTTGGGACTGAAGCCTGGGTGTTCTGCGTTTGGACTGAGAAGGTCTGGAAGAGGCAGAAAAGGACTAATTCTTAGAGGGTGAATGCCTACTAAATCTTGGAGGCTGTAATTGTAAGAAATCTTTAACAGTTTGCATAGATTTAGCTTTTCCCTCCATCTTTTTAAGTATTTCTGCTTTGTTGCCAAACAGGCTATCCTGATTTATGGGAGCATCCAGCAATTTAGCTTTAACATGATCTGGCAAAGATTGCTCCTTAAGCCAAGCATGCCTTCTAAGTACAGACCCAGTGACAGCAGCCCTGCAAGATGCCTCTAGTGAATCAAAACCACATTGCAAGGTATGTTTTCCAACTTGTTCAGCAGAATGCATTAAATCCTATAAATCCTTATTTTCAGCACAGTCAGGAATCAACATATTCTGTTTAAGCAATCCAATAATATGCTGCTGATAATTTAACATATGAAAAGTACAGTTTTGTACCTACCATAAATGTAGATGTTAGTGTGTACACTGCTGCAGTCATTACACTTGGGTTATTCCTGCCGTCAGGCGGTTCCCCCAGTCGGCCTGAGTTCCAAAGTCTTGGTCCGGCGTCAGTTGCTGTCACCTCTTCCCTGACGTCAGTGCGACAGGGGTATTATAAGATGAAGCAGACGCCATTTTCTTCAGTTTTTCTTGCCCCAGATGTCAGGTGCCCCCCAAAAGGTAGGCAATTCAAATTGCTAATAAAACATACATAAGAAAAGCAATCAACAACTTTCAGATACCAGCAAATACCAGCAAATACTCCCCCCATAGGTAGTAAAGGGTAGAAGACATAGGTACGTACCAGCAAGTAAGAGGGGAAGGAGGGAGGGTAACCTGGACTGCAGCAATGTATACACTCGAACATCTATATTTATGGTAGGTACAAAACTGTACTATGTTCGTGTTACACTGCTGCAATCATCATACTTGGGTAGAATCCCAAAGCTGAGGTAGGGTGGCTGGTTCTATAAGGCATTAGGGATGGCTATAAGGCCCTACAGCACTGCAGTGGAAAAGCCAGCTCTGGATTTAGAGTATAGAGGCAGATGGTAAAGCTTGGTGAAGGTATGTACAGAACTCCAAGTTGCTGCTTCCAAAATTTGCTTGGTAGGCAGTTGAAGTGGCTGTTGCCCTGGTGGAGTGAGATCTAATGCTGTTAGGTACAGGTTTCCCATGGTGTATATAGCAGAAACGAATACAGTGCCCTATCCACTTTGAAATAGTCTGTTTTGAAATGGCTTTTCCCTGTGCTCCTGCAGCATATGCTACCAATAATTGCTCAGTTTTTCTGAAAGCTTTGGTTTTGTCCAAGTAAAAGCGTAACTGCCTGTGTATCTCCAAAGAATGCAGTAGTCTCTCCCCTTTATACTGTGGATTTGGATAAAAAGTTGGCAAGTGAATAGTTTGGTTTTAGAGCCACACTTGATACCACCTTTGGCATAAAAGTAGGGTTTGTTCTTAAAGACACCCAGTCTTGGTGGAAAATGATGAAAGGTTCCACTGCCATTGTGCCTGTAATTCTGAAACTCTTCGTCCTGATGTTATTGCCAGGAGCAGAGCAGTTTTCCAAGAGATGTATTTTAAATCTGCTGTTAGCTGGCTCAAAAGGAGGTAAAGTTAATTTTTCCAACACAAAGTTGAGGTCTCAAGTTGGAGTAGGTGCTCTACGGGGCGGTCATATGTTTTTAGCCCCTCTGACGTACTGTTTTAGCAAGGGATTACAGAAAATTGGTGGATCCGTGTTGTAATGAGCAGAGATGGCAGAGGCGTGGATGTTGATGGATGAAAAGGAGAGGCCTTTGTCCAGCATCTCAGTTAAATATTGTAGTATCTGAGGAATATTTGGGACAAGAGGGTCAAGGCTGTGAGCCTGGTTCCAGGTACAGAATCTCTTCCATTTATCCGAATAGGCTTTCCTGGTACTAGGCCTACTGGCCTCCAGAATGACATCCATAACAGCTTTGGAGAGAGGCATTGCTTGCTTGACTAAGGAATCTTCCAGGCAGCCCGGTTTAAAGTCTTTAGCTGGCTGTGAAGTATCTGATTGTTGTGCGGAGTCAGATGATGTGGGATTTGAGGCAAAATCCAGGGTGGTCCTTGTGCTAAGTTCTTTAAGATTGGGTATCAGTGCTGGCGTGGCCAGTCTGAGGCAATCAGGATCATCTTTGGCTCTTCTTGCCTGGCTTTTACGAGTACCTTTGGAAGGAGAGGTAGTGGTGGGAAAGAATATACTTGTAGGTTTTTCCAGCTGAATGAGAGGGCATCCACTTTCCATGCTTGTGGATGGTAAATCCTTGTGCAGAATTGCTGTAGCTGGCAGTTCATTGGGGATGCAAACAGATGTAGGTCAGGGCTGCACCATTTTTGTGTTATCATTCTGAATATTTGTGGATTCAATTCCCATTCGTGGGGATCCATGATGTTTCTGCTTAAGTAGTCTGCCAGTGTGTTTCTCTCCTGGCAGGAATTGTGCTTGCAGATGAACTTGATAGGTTAGTGCTGTTCCACAAGGTCATGGCTCGTCTGCAGAGGGGACAAGAGTGCCCCCTTGCTTATGTACCACAACTGTGGTGTTGTCTGTCTTTAGTAGTAGTTGTCCTGGATGCAGAAGGTCCTTGAAAGCTGTAAGGGCATTTTGTACAGCTAGCATCTCTCATTGATGGGATGTGAAGATGCCTTTTGTTCTGCGGGCCACATGCCCTGAATACATTTTCCTGCCATGTGTCCTCCCCAGGCGTAATCCGATGTTTCTGTTCAGTGTTTGCCTGGCTGTGAGTTGAGTGAAAGGCTGTCCCTTGTTGAGATGACAAGCTTGAGCCCACCATCGAAACTCCTGTTGAAGGCAAGGAATTAGTGGTATTACTTGTTTCCAAACTGACAGTGTTGAGACCAGACACTCTTTAGGTACCCATTGTAGTTTCCTCATATGCAGTCTGGCATATGGAATTAGTAGTATGCAAGATGCCATGTAACCCAAGGCCTGCAGAACTTTTCTTGCACGGAGTTGGATTCTTGTTGCCATCAATTGAAAATATTGAGTCAGTTGTCCTTGCTTGTCTGGCGTGAAATAAGCCATCTGGGCCGTTGTATTCAAGCTGGCACCCAGGAATATTATCTCTTGAGGGCACTAGTTTCGATTTCTTTTCGTTTACTGTGTACCCTAGGCAACTTAACTTTTATTTTTTACAAACGTCAGATGCTTTAGAAGAATGTCATTGCTCTCTGCTTGAATCGGGCAGTTGTCCAGGTATGGATAAATTTGAATTCCTGTCTGCAAAATGCAATTACTGGTGCCAGGCACTTTGTGAAGACCCTGGGCGCAGCAGATAAGCCAAAGGGCAGTGCAGAGAATTGGTAGTGCATTGAACCAGCTATGAATCTGAGGTATCTTCTGCAGTTTTGTCTGATAGGGACATGCAGGTATGCCTCCTTGAGGTCCAAGGTTACGAGCCAAGCTTTCTTGCCCAGCATGGGAAGCTGCTGCTGTAGTGTCAACATTTTGAATTTTGGAACATCCAGGCAAGTGTTTAGAGAAGAAAGATCCAGAATGGGCCTCCAGGCTTTGTCCTTTCTGGGAACCAGAAAGAGTCTTGTGTAAAATCCTTGTCCTTGCTCCTGTGGTGGTACCTTTTGAACAGCTCTTATGTCCATGAGTGTTGTAATTTGTTTTTTGAGCCACTGCCCATTGATTTGGTGTCAGATTTGGCATTCCTTTTAACCTCGGCAGAGTGCGAAAGTGGAACCTGTAACCTTGAGATACAATGTTGAGAACCCATTTGTCTTTGGTGATCATATGCCAATTGTGATAGAAAAGTGCCAGTTTTCCTCCCAAGGGGGCTGCCAAGAGAGAAATGTTTGGCAGCTGTAGTGGGAAGTCATTGGGGCTGTTTTTTATATTGTTGGGGCCTGTCTTCCCCTTCTTTCTGGGCTGATGCACCCCATTGTCAAGGCCTGTAAGGACCTTGTGAATGACCTCTATCTCTTTGATGTCTGTATCTGCCCCTATGAGGTCTAACTAGAAAGGACAGATTCTTTGTTGGCCAATTTCTGCTAAATCGAGGAGGCTGAACCTGTAAGAAATCCTTCACCGTTTGCATAGATTTTGCCTTATCCTCCATTTTCTTTAATACCTCTTCTGCCTTAACTCCAAATAACACATCCTGCTGCAAAGGTGCATCCAATAGTTTTGCTTTAACATGATCTGGTAACGCATGTTCTTTTAACCAAGCATGTCTTCTAATGACAGAACCTGTAACTGCTGCTCTACAGGAGGCCTCTAAAGAATCAAATCCACACTGCAAAGTATGTTTTCCCACTTGTTCAGCTGCATGCAATAAATCCTGCATTTCCTTAAAATTAGAAGGATCTGAGTCTGGAAGCTTTTTTTGTTTCAACTGAAACATCAAATATTGCTGATATTTTAGCATGTGAAAATGGCAATTTAAGGCCCTCATTGCTAAAGTTGCAGATGTATATACTTTCTTCCCCCATCTGTCTAATGCTCTGGAATCTCTGTCAGAGGGGACTTGAGTCTTTGCTGAGGCCTTAACCCCTTTGGGGCCCTGAGAAATAGTTTCAGGGTCAGCAACAGGGCTTTTATAAAGAAATTTGAGAGAGTCAGGGACTCTGTAGTATCTGTCAGGCTTAACTGGGGCTGGAGGTAAAGAATCAGGATTTAAGCTGGATTCAGTATACACATCATCCACAATATCTACCACTACCAGAAGATCAGCAGGTTGCACCGGAACCAAACTCAAAACAACAACGGCAGCCAAAACAACCCGCTAGCTGCCTACTCACAGTAAAAGTCAGCTGAAAAAAAAACAAACGATGGTAAAATCCACACGTCTTTAATAAAAATACAACAGTTGGTTAAGCGCTTTCTCTCGCAGATGGCGAGCTTCATCAGAATCCTCTCCAGAGGATTTCTGTTTTGGTGAAACCTTGCATACTCTTGGGGAGCATTTTCGCTGGGAAAGGCAGTATTACTCTGATTCTAGAAAGAGGCTTGGGGATTTCTTACTCCTGCCCCAACACAGGCCTTTAGCTATTCCCCCTGTACTGGACATTGTTGATGCTTTTTCGGAGTCTAGCTTGGCCCCAGACTCCTTACCTACTGCTCCCAGAAAACCTGATAGATATTACCAGGTTCCTGACTCTCACAAGTTCCTTTTTAAAAATCCCAAAGGAGTAGTCCTCAGGCGGAGAGGCTGATGGAACTGATTCCTCAGCATCAGAATCCTCATAAGGGGGTAAAGAGTATCCTAGGTCTGAGGATGAATCTGAAGAGGGATACCTGGTCAGATGAGTCATAGTCTGCATCCTGTCTAGGCCTTTTATCAGGAGGGGGATGGGACCCCCTGATCAAAGTGATTGGGTCATCGGCCATTTTGAGCATTTGTTTCAGAGGTATGGAGGCCTGTCCTGGAGAATGCTGTATTGGTTTCTTTGTTTTTAAAGGAGGTTTAGACTTAGCAGAAGATTTAATGCTTAACTGAGTAGGTCTGAAAACACCCTCTGAAGCTACGGGTTTGTTCAGCTACTCCGGATCACTCTGAAGGGTTAGTTTCGGTAGGCTGAAAATCTTGTGCGCCCAAAGGCCCAGTCATCTCCACGTGGGAGTCAGACACAGCCTGTGGTTCTAAACAAGCGGTAGTCAGGGGCTGCGAAGGCGCCTCGCTGAAAACCTGAGAACCGGTGACTGGCCTAGAAGAGGCTTTGTCATCAGTTTTGGGCCTCGGTTGCCTGTCCTTGTCTTTGCGCTTTTTATGTATTCCGGTTGTCGGAAGTTCCGACGGCATGGTGTAATTGAATTTTCTGCCAAAATAATGTTGGGCAAAATCAAACCAATGTTTAATAGTGCACTTGTTACACCTAGCACAAAACAGACAACCAGTGACGTCGTGGTCTGGGCCTAGGCATGGGATACAGTAAGAATGGAAATCCTTATGAAGTATTTGCTTCCCACCACAAATACAGTTATTAACATTTACTGACATCGGTCTGAGGCAAGATAAAAAGTTTCCCCAACGGGGTACTCAGCTTTGTAGAAGACTTTGGTTCTGGATTCAGAATGAAAATCTCAGGAGACGGCCGACCGGCATTTGCGAACTGCTTTTGCTTCGGGCACCACGCGGCAAGAAAAGACTGAAGAAAATGGCGTCGGCTGTATCTTGTATACCCCTGTTGCACTGACGTCAGGGAAGAGGTGACAGCCATCGATGCCGGACCAAGGCTTTGGAACTCAGGCCGACTGAGGAACCGCCTGACGGCAGGATAACCCAAGTGTAATGACTGCAGCAGTGTAACACAAACGGCAGTTTAAGGCCTTAATGGCCAAGGTTGCAGAAGTGTACACCTTCTTACCCCATCTATCCAGCACCCTGGAAACTATCAGAGGGGGTAGGATTTTTGGCAGTAGTAGCCTTAATGTCCTTGGGCCCCTGTGAAATGGTCTCAGGATCCGCAGTAGGATTTTTCAAAAAGAACTTGAGAGTCAGGAACCCGGTAATATCTATCAGGTTTTCTGGGAGCAGTAGGTAAGGAGTCTGGGGCCAAGCTAGACTCAGAAAAAGCATCAACAATGTCCAGTACAGGGGGAATAGCTAAAGAAAGGCCTGTGTTGGGGCAGGAGTAAGAAATCCCCAAGCCTCTTTCTAGAATCAGAGTAATACTGCCTTTCCCAGCGAAAATGCTCCCCAAGAGTATGCAAGGTTTCACCAAAACAGAAATCCTCTGGAGAGGAAGCAGACTGAATACAGTCCTCTGCATCAGAAACCTCATAGGTAGATAAGGGTAAACCCTTGTCATCCGAGGAAACAAATTTTAGAAACTTTATCAGAGGTATAAGCAAATTCAGTCCAAGATCTCAGAGGGGGATTGCTGGCTTCCCCCGATTAAAGTAATAAGGTCTTCAGCCATTCTTATCAATTGTTTTTTAGACAGAGGCCTGACCATGCGGTCTGGGCGTCTGTTTTCTAGGCATGGATAGAGTTTTAGGCCTTGAAGATGGCATCAGTTTAATATGCAAGTCAGTATTCCTGAATACACCCTCAGAAGCCAGTGCCTGCACAGCAGCTCTAGACCCATCCAAGGTAGAGACATCCGCAGGTTCCACAGCTGAAGCATCTTGCGGCATACCGGATTCCGAATGGGTCTCAGTAGAGGGCTGCGAATCTGAAGTAACTGGTATCAGGGGCTGCAAAAGTGCCTCACTGAGTACCGGTGAACTGGTGACTGGCTTAGGAAAAGCGTGGTCAGTAGCTTTGGACTTGGGCAGCCTGTCTCTGTCTTTATCTCTGTTTTTTCAGAATGTCGGCAGTCTGGTGGCTTACCAAAGACATATGAATAATTGAACAGAGTACCAAAATATTTAGAACCGTAAATATTCCAGTGAATAGTTCGTTGTTTAAATAAGGCACAAAACCGACAACGAGGTACGTTGTGGTCAGGGCCTAGGCAAGGAATACAGTACGAATGAAAATCTTTGCGGTGTTTGCTTTCCACAAGAAATACAATTATTCACTTTTACTGACATCTGTTTAAAGCAAGAAAAAGTTTCCCCAACGGGGTACTAAGCTTTAGTTGAAGACTTCGGTTCTGAAACTCAAACGAAAATTTCAGGAAATCGGCCGACCTGCACTTGCAAACTGCTTCTGCTTTGGGCACCACACGGCAAGAAAGACTGATGTAATGGCATCTGCTGCATGCTTTATACCCCCGACTACCTGATGTCATGGAAGATGAGACAGCAACCGACGCAGGACCCAAGACTTTGATAATCAGGCCGACTGAGGGCTACTGCAAGCAGATAACCAAGAATGTGACGACTGCAACAGTGAAACGCAAACATCAGTATACCTGTAATTACAGGAGGGTGATTTATACTGCCTTGTGCCAGCAATGTGCTGTTTTTATATAGGAAAAAACAAGAAAACAGCTAAGGAATCGAATTTACGAACATCTTTTGGGTATCAAACAAAACCAAGAACAGCTCTTTAAACATTTTACAGTTTCAAGAACATTAGTTTAAATTTTTTGTTATAGATATGGGACATAAAAATGGAAGAAATGGAGTCAGTAGGGATTTGTTGAGATTGTTATGCCCAAATGGACTTTTTGAAGAAGGGTATCCCTTGCTTGGCAGAGTCTATGTCTGGATGGGGCAGAAAGGAGCCAATCATCCAGGTAAGGTAAGACCTGGAAGCGCTACAGATGCAGGTGAGACCCAAAGGGGAGTATTCTGAACTGATGACTGGCTCCCCTCAGAAGACTTGTCCATCTTGATGTGGTAGTACACGTCTTGGAGGTCAACCGAGCACATCCAGTTGCTTCTCCGGCAGGAAGGGCAGGATAGAATAAAGAGCGACCATCCAGAATTTCATCTTGGCAACTGATAGATTTAAGGTGGAAAGATCCAGAATGTCAAGTCACCTGTTTTTTTTTTTTGGCACTAAAAGAAACTGGAACAGATGCCTAATCCGGACTGCTCTACTGGGACAGTCTAGATGACTTGCTTTTCTAGCAGCTTTGCAATTTCCAGTGCTGCCTCCTCCCTTTGCACAGATGGAACATCCGGGAGGTGTTTATTCGGTAGTGGTGGATGAAGGAAGGGGACTGAACAGCCTCTGGATATGATCAGCAACATCCAACGATCGTCTGACAGACTCCCAGGCTGCTGGGTGTAGTGAGAACAGTCCCACGACTGCCTCCAGAGCTGAGCAGCCGGGCAACCCTTCAGGGCTGCTGCGCAAGCCTGTCAGAGAAAGCCTCTCGAGACCCCCCTTGATTCCTCTGACCCCCTCCTGCCTTGGGGCGGCATCTACAGAATCCCTCTCTGCCTCTAGGGGAAGGCAAGTCCTGAGCGTCCAGGGAGTAGCTGAGATTTTTGTAACCATATCTTCTCCCCCCCCCCCCCCGCTGATTCTTCGAAAAGGTTTGTTGGGGGATGGAGTAGTGGATCCTGATGGCAGACGGTCTTCCCATCCTTCTCGTTCTGGACAAGAGTGCCACATACAGATTTTCCAGAGGGTGGAACCGTCGTACGGGGCATTAGTAAGATGCCTTAAAGGGTTCCAAGAAAGCACAGAGCCGGAGCCAGGTATGACACCTGATGGCAACACCTGTCCCGACAGCTCTAGCAATGCCCCGAGTAGCATGAGAGAGAAGCCGCATAGGTGGTGTTAGCAATCGATGTTAGGGTGGCCATGCGAGAAGATGAAACCTTCTGGTCCTCTGCCTTCATAGACTCTGGGGTAGACCCAGTGATCTCCTTGACTAGGTCTCGCTGGAGTCTAATTATATATGCCATATAGTTCAGCGCTTGTACCAAAAATGTGGCTTAGGTGTACAACTGCCTCTCAAAGCAGTCCATCATCCTGGACTCTGTTTGGCAGATGGACAGTGGAGCTCTCCTGCAAGAGCTCCTTCTTACTTGGCCATTGCCACTACCATTGCATCTACAGGGGATCCCCTTGGTCCATTAGGTCCTACCTGAGGGAGCACTCTATACCCTGTCAGGGTGTTTGGGGATCGGACCCACCATGTCTGATCCTGTTCTTCCCATGGCCAAGATGTAATTAGATCCACAAGTGGATCCACGGAAAGGGACACCCAGGATGTAGGGGGGTCCTGTACCAAACTCCTCCAAAAACACAGATTTGTTCGAGTTGGGTTTCTAAGCAGATCACTCCCTCACTGACTAAAGATCTCCATGATGTCTCCAAAGCAGATATCCTCGGAAGGTGACCAGGGGGCACCCTCACCTTCATCCAAATCTGTGTCCCCCATGAGGGACTCAGATGGGTAGTCAATATGCCTCCCTTTTGCAAGTATTTTTTTGAGGGACCTCCTTAGGGGGGGGGGGGGGTTTCTGGAGGACGACTCGAAAACCTCTGGCTGCTCCCGTGTGGGAGCTCCCTGGGGCAAAGAGGAAGGCAGGCTGTCCCTGAGGTAGCAGGATGGCAGAATCCATACCAGAAACAGAGGGAGCCAGGGCAGACTGTGAAGATGAGTTTGTCAAAGGTCTCAATGGTACTGAAAGAACCCTGTTGACCACGAAGGCAGAAGGAGAGCAAACCATCTGAGAAGGGGCTACAGATGGGTCTGCCACCCTCTGGATTAGCAAGGGAGTCTGAGCTTAAACTCCAAGCGTCGACACTCCAAATGGAAGGCACTGCTCAAATAAACTTGGAGCAGACACCACCCCCCCTTGCATCCAGCACCAAGGCTATGGCTCAGACAGCCGGATGGATCACACCTACTCGAGGTAATGGCCAGCATCGAGGTACAAGGTACCATCAGCACCGAACCCTTGATGCAGAGTCTTCAGATCAGTGGGCTCCGAAATGGAGGGTTGGATCAGAGAAAAAGCAATTGGTAGGAACGTAGACTACATGGCCCCCTGCTCCAGAGGGGAGAGGAGGCAAGCACGACTCCTATCTGCAATCAGAGTGCGGATACATTTCTGCATCATCCTGTACATCTCCGCTTTGGAAAGGCTGCGAGTGGATTGGGACTTAGAGGCCACTGACACCAGCCTAGAGGGTCAGCGAGGTGAAGCCGGGGCCGGTGAACAGATCCGAAGCTCCTCTGACTCTGGGGAGGAGCTAAGGGAACAGAGTCGGGAAGACTTCAGTTGCTGAGTTGAGCAGACCGTGGCCAGTGGACCAGCAGAGGACTATCAGGGGACTGCATCCGCTGCTTGTCCTTATGTCTATGCTTGTCACCGTCCCCGGACCTCCTGGCAGGAGGTTGAGTTAAAGGAGGCCAGGGTGGAGACAGAAGAAGCAGTAGAAATCTGGGTTGAGAAGGCCTGGGCTCCAGTGGTAGGAGGGGGAATAAAGCATTTGAAAATTAGCTTGTTCTTCCTGTCCAGTGCAGATCGAACAGGACTGTGTGCGTGGTATACTTAGGTATTGCCCATCTACAGAGTGTGACCATCAGCTGGGGAGAGCTTACGGCCCCACACTGCGCACATATGGAAGCCTGGTTTAGGGCTCTCAGGCAATTTCAGCACAGAGGCCCAACCAGAACACACACACGCTTCCAGATAGAAGTTTTTTTTGATAGAAATAGAAAAAGTAAAAAAAATAATCACAAAAAGCTCAAGTCATTTACCAAAACAGAAGCTCAGAGAAGCGGATCACGATGCTTATGCTAGTGTGGCAAACAAGATCTGAAGGGAGGAGGAAGATGGGGAACATTATGGGGAGGAGCTTGGAGCAGATGCTGGAAATGAGTCAGTGTCTAATCTGGTCAGATCTGAGTACTCAATGTACCACAGGCTGAAGGACAAATGGAGAACAACTTCAGATCAATTGCTCAAATTTTCTAATGGACTTGGTTTTGTCCAGGTAAAATCTGAGTTGTCTGTGTACATCTAACATGTGCAACACCCACTCACTGAAGTTTTGAAGTGACGGAAAGAATGTGGCCAAATAAATGGTTTAAGGAACGAGGCATTAACCACTTTACGCATGAAAAAAAGACCAGTAAGAAGGGATATCCTACCCTTGGGGAAAATCAGAGAAAGTTGAGATACCATTAAAGCTTGGAGTTCTGAAATGACTAGTAGAAACAATAGCCAACAGTAAAACAGTTTTCCAAGTACAAAATTTTAGGGAAAAAGCAGAAGCAGGTTCAGGGGGTGCTTAGTTCAGCTTTTCCAAAACAAAATTTAGATCTCAAGGAGGCGGACAGGTTTCCTTCTAGGTCTAATGTGAAGGACACCTTTTAAGAAAAGTTTGACCTCTAATCTAGAGGGTAAGGGAGGAGAAAGGTAGACATGCCGAGATGGCTGAGATGGACTTCAACTGAAAAGGCCAATCCAACCTTATGTAGTTCACACAATTGAGGACTAGGGGGAATATCCACAGAAAATTGATCTAGCCTCAAGATACTAGATGGAGAAGCTGTTCCATTTGGATAAGCAGGATCTCCTAGTGGGTTTCCTGGCCTCCTGCAGAAGCACATCCTCAAGAAAAAAAGGTGTCTGAAAGGGATCAGAAGCCTATCACCCACAAGGTTAGGTTCAGTGTTAAATAAGGACGAATCAGAGATCCCTTGTCTTGTGTGGGTAGATCCACCCTGTGAGGTCATTTGTGATGATTACCCTTTACTAACTGCAGAAGAGGGAAAGTACAGGTGTATACATACCATAAATGTAGATGTTGAGTATTCACTGTTGCAGTCATTACATTTGGGTTATCTGCTGGCAGGTTGCCCTCAGTCGGTCTGAACAACAAAGTCTTGGGTCCTGCGTCAGTTGCTGTCTCCTCTACCATGACGTCAGGTCATCAGGGGTATAAAACATGCAGCAGATGCCATTTTAATCAGTTTTTCTTGCCCCAGATGTCAGGTGCCCCCCAAATGGGGAGCAAAAATATATCTATCTCTCCCTCTCTCTATATATCTATCTATATATCTATCTATATATCTATCTATATATCTATCTATATATCTATCTATATATCTATCTATATATCTATCTATATATCTATCTATATATCTATCTATATATCTATCTATATATCTATCTATATATCTATCTATATATCTATCTATATATCTATCTCTATCTCTCTCTCTCTCTATATATATATATATATATATATGTATTTTAGAACACAAAACTTTTACCTCCAGCTAAATTATAAAATATGTATTTTAGAACACAAAACTTTTACCTCCAGCTAAAAGCAAATACACCACAAAGGCTTTTGAGCATAGTGAAGGAAAGAGGTATAATAATAAAGAAAGGGGGCTGGCGGGTGGGTAACCCGGACTGCAACAGTGAATACACTCGAACATCTACATGCTTTACTAGTTTAGTCCAGTTTCAGAGTTGCTGATTCCTGGGCTTTGGTTGTAGTTCCTGTGTACTGTTTCCTTGCCTTATTTGGGGGAAGGGAAGCTACCTTGCTTTCCTGCTTTACTAGTTTAGTCCAGTTTCAGAGTTGCTGATTCCTGGGCTTTGGTTGTAGTTCCTGTGTACTGTTTCCTTGCCTTATTTGGGGGAAGGGAAGCTACCTTGCTTTCCTGCTTTACTAGTTTAGTCCAGTTTCAGAGTTGCTGATTCCTGGGCTTTGGTTGTAGTTCCTGTGTACTGTTTCCTTGCCTTATTTGGGGGAAGGGAAGCTACCTTGCTTACCAGTGGGAGTGGGAAGCATTGGGCTGCCTTTTGTCCAGTTTTGTGAGAGTAACTAGTAGTTTGTTGGTCGTTTTGGGCCAGTTTCTAGCTTTTTCCAGCCCCCTGGTATAAAACTTTCAGCTTGTACCTACTCAGCACAGACTCCACGTGGGCCAGCAGAGTAATCCAGGCTGCAGAGAGCTGAATAAGCGACTTTTCTTGATACTAAGTATATTTTTTGTTGCTTTCCACATCTGAATACCTAGCAACTGTATTTCGCCTGCCTTTCTGTTACATTGAAGCTGTTTTTACTGCATTTAACTTAATATTGCACTTGGAATCCTTGTTTGTTACTATTTGACTGTATTTGTAGCAAATTCTTCTGTGTAAGCTGTAGTAGCTGACTCATAGCATTTATAAGTGTTTGCTGTACCTGTTTCTGCCTGTTTTGTGAAAAAAAAAAGAAAAAAATATCTCTTTTTCCTGCTTTACTAGTTTAGTCCAGTTTCAGAGTTGCTGATTCCTGGGCTTTGGTTGTAGTTCCTGTGTACTGTTTCCTTGCCTTATTTGGGGAAGGAAGCTACCTTGCTTTCCTGCTTTACTAGTTTAGTCCAGTTTCAGAGTTGCTGATTCCTGGGCTTTGGTTGTAGTTCCTGTGTACTGTTTCCTTGCCTTATTTGGGGAAGGAAGCTACCTTGCTTACCAGTGGGAGTGGGAAGCATTGAGCTGCCTTTGTTCAGTTTTGTGAGGTTTCAGCCAGTAACTAGTAGTTTATTGGTCGCTTTGGGCCAGTTTCTAGCTTTTTCCAGCCCCTGGTATAAAGCGCTAAGCAGCGTTGCTAGCGATTTAGCTGAGCTGCCACTGTTGCACACTAGGGCAGTGCCGGTTAAGCAGGTTTAAACTATTCGGCTACCTAAAGTCCACTCTTCAAATTTTCCCTTAAAACTACCTTCCTCGAACTATACTACTGATCAAATCAGCGTATCCTATAACTAAAAGATCAACTCTACTTGACTCCAAGTAGACTATTCTCTATCTATTAAACCTAGCACTTGCTCCTACAGTACTTATTACCTTGATACGGCACTCTTGTCATAGATAGTACCCCAAAAGGCAACCCCCATTTCTCGGTCACCCACGTCCCCGGAATCTTTTTAAAGTTTTTGTCTACCCTTCTAGCATGTCGAGGATCAGTTGCTAGTGTCCTCTCCTGCTCAGCTGGTGAACCTGGGAATATTGAGGCAATGTTTCAATTGCCTCATGTACACAGACAACCCTTTCCTCCTCCCACAAAACACAAATACATGCGAGAGATGCAACTATACGGCCAAACTGGAGGCTGAGCTCTCTCAACATAGGACTGGCAAGACCAGTCAGGAGGAGAAGGTTACCACACACACTATAGACCCAGTCTCACATAGTACCATTACAACCTCAAATCATACACATAAACACACAAAGACATACTCGGAGGCTCTGATCAAAAATCTACCAAAACAGCAGAGGCCACCAAAGCAGACACCCAAACAACCACCACCTCAGAACACAACACCCGCAACACATAGACCTCACAGTCAGAGTGTCAAACAGTCACAGCCCTTAAGGCCAAACAAAATGCCAGACACACTAGTCATTGGTGACTCCATAGTCAGACACACTGATGTCCCGCTCACCAGACTGAGTAAGGAGAAGGTCACAGTAAGCTGCCTGTCGGGCGCTAGAATCCGCCACATAACGCAAGCACTCAGGTCTCTCAACAGCAGGTACAAATATGACTCAGTCATTGTCCACGCTGGTGTAAACGACCTGAGACACCTCCTTGGACTACATGAAAAGAGACATTGAGGAGCTCTCTGATTATGTAGCCCAGGCAGGTATGACCCTGACCTTGAGCAGTATCCTACCTTCACCAAGAATGATGCCGCAATACAGAGATAAGATGATCAGCTTTAACAATTGGCTTAAACACTAGTGTCATTCAAAGGGGATCCAGTATCTGTCTGCCTGGGATGACATGCTGGACAAGCCACGCTGCTTCGCAAGGGACGGCTTGCACCTGTCACCCTGGGATTCGGATATTGGCAAAGGCTCTTGCCACCCCATAGTGCCTTTTTAGGCAAGGCTCAAATTCTAAACCTACCACCCTAGAACACAAAAAGGAAAAAAAACTAAGGGTAATGCTGCTCAATGCCAGAAGTCTAAATCTCAAAATGCACTCGAGGCCCTTCTCAGTATGGAGAACATCGATGTCTGTGCTGCGACAGAAACCTGGTTCAAGGCTCCTGAGAGCACCCCAGCGCTATCAGGTTTTACCTCATATCATGCGTTCCGGCCCCAAAATCCGGACAATACCAAGAAAGGGGGGGGGGTATCCATATTCATCAAGGACACCCACACCTCAAGACTGGTGGCAACGCACGATGCATCGGAGACCATCCAGGTGCAATTAACCATAGGCAAGACTGCTCTGCAAATTGTAGCATGTTACAGGCCACCCTCACAAACTCAGGAAACTCACATGGCCTTCCTGAAAACACTAGAGGTGATAAATGTATCACCAAACACCATCATACTAGGTGACTTCAATTACCCTAATATAGACTGGGAACACTACTCAAGCCCAAACACCCTAGCCCAAAAGTTCCTGGAATTCATAAACTCAAATACCATGGAACAACTAGTCACCATCCCCACAAGAGGAGATAACATACTTGATCTCATCATCACGAACATGGGAGCACAATGTTCAACACCAAAAGTATACCCCTCACTCGTGAGATCAGATCACAAACTAATCTCGCTGGAGGACCTCATCCCACCCCCACCTGAAATAACAAAGACCACTGTAAAGAACTTCTCAAAAGCCGACTTCACACTTCTAAAGACTAGTGTGGTCTCCTTTCAGGCCCCGAGCCGTGGAAAACAATACTCAAGCCGCTGAATCACTTACAAACGCCTTCTACCAGCACCTGCAGGACTGCATGGATAAGGCAATCCCAAGCAAAACAAAGACTCTTTGTACCAAAGGCAAGCGTCAGTCTGGTGGACCCCAGCCATAAACAAACTCTACAACAAAAGGAGGAAGCTACTACAAGATAGAACAAAATCCTTAAAAGGTAAGACACCCTTGATCACTATAAGTAAAAACTAAGAGCTCTCATAAAATCATCCAAAGCAAATTTCGAGAGAAAAATAGCTAAAGACTCAAAAGACAATCATAAGGCCTTCTTTAGCTATGTTAGAAACCTAGGAGGAAACTCCCAGATATGCTCAGAACTAGTTCAAAATGATGTGAAGATTACTGATCCTACAGACATTGCCAACATACTGGCTGACAGGTTCAGTGCAAACTTCTCCCTCCTCCCCAAAAGGAGAGATATCTATACCAAATGAGTGCAGCCCCCAAACATCTCCAGCGCCCAAGTGAGAACTGCTCTCTCCAAAGCAAAAACACAGCATCCATGGGACCCGATGGTGTCCCCGGCTGTGTGCTCCACGAACTCAATGAGGAATTAAACCCACAGCTAGGACAGCTGTTTAATCAAAGTCTTACCTCTGGATACGCACCCAGGAGTGGCGCACTGCAACTGTGGTCCCACTTCACAAAGGCGGTGCCTCCACAGACCCTGGAAATTACCGCCCATTAGCTTGACAAGCCTTATCTGCAAAGCCATGGAGAGGATCATAATGGACCTCATAAATAAAGACATAGGAATTTGCAGACTTTGGATCCAACCCAGTTTGGCTTTGTCAAAGGCAGATCATGCCTTTAAACTTGGTTGACTTTTTCAAACAGTCACCAAAGCCATTGATGAGGAAAGGCAGTCCATACAGCCTACCTCGATCTGGCTAAGGCCTTCATACAATACCCCACTCGGGTATCATTGAAAACTCATCAGCTTAAATGTTAACCCATACATCACAAGATGGGTTGCAAACTGGCTGAGTGACAGAACCCACAGGGTCAGAGTTGCTGGCGCCATGTCAGACTCAAAGCCTGTCACAAGTGGTGTCCCACAGGGCTCAGTCCTGGGCCCACTCTTGTTTGGCATCTACTTTTCAAGTACAAGCAAACACAGGAGGGTTATGGCTGACAACGTTTGCAGATGACTGCAAACTGGGCGCCATAGTAGAAAACACATCTGACACAGATATCCTTCAGAAGGGTCTCACAGAAACGGATAACTGGTGCCAGAGCCACGGCCTAAAGTTAAATGCCAAAAAATGCATAGTCATACCCTTCGGGAAAAACAAGGTTACCCCTAGCTACCAAATAGGTGGCAATCCACTGAGCACAGAAGAAGTTATCAGGGACCTGGGGACCCAGGTTGATAGTAGTCTGTCATTCGACACCCATGTAGCTAAAGTAGTTAGGAAGACCTTCTACATTGCCCACCTTATGAAGGGATTCTCATCTAGATCAAGGGAGGTCATAGTCTCCTTTACTCATCACTCATCAGACCAATGATTGAGTACAATGCCCCATTCGAATGTATCTGACCCGACACTTGCAGCAGCTGGAGAGGCCACAAAAGTTCCTCACCAAAAGGATAAAGGGTCTCAAAAATCTGTCCTATGCTGCCCGACTGAAAGAACTCCAGCTCTATTCAGTCACTTACCGCTTGCTCAGAGGTGACCTTTGCCTAACATACAAGGCCATGTCAAACCCAGATTTGATGAATATGCTTCACCTCAAAAAATCTAGATCCATCAGAGCCACAAGGGCGGGAGACTTAAACCTCGACACGGCTATTAATAGGACGTGCTGGAGGGATAGATTCATCACCCAAAGACTCCCTATGCTGTGGAACAAAATCCCGGTACATGTGAGGCAGAGCACCTCGCTGCCCTTGTTCAAGAGAAATCTTGACCAATGGATGGGAGATTGCAGATATACCCCAGGAATTACCTCAGTGTCACTGCTCGACAGAGGCACAGCAAAATAATGGGTATAGTTCCCCATACTAAAGGGGTGGCGTAAGCCACAAAACAATGGGCTAGGCTTATAAATGCCCTCGGGCAGATAGCCTAGTATGAACCTATGAACCTATGAACCTATTTATGGTATGTGTACACAACTGTACTATGCTCTTAGTGTTTCACTGTTGCAATCATTACATTTGGGTAGAATCCCAAAGCTATGGATGGAATTATACATTAGGAGCAGCTATAAGGCCCTGCAGGACAGCAGTGGCAAAGCCTGCCCTGGATTTAGAAAAGAACGGTAAATGATAATGTCTTGTGAACGTATGAACTGAGCTCCAAGTAGCAGCTTCTAGAATGTCTCCGGTAGGGACCCCTCAGAGGCTGCAGAAGTAGATTCAGCCCTGGTGGAATGGGATCTGATCCCCTTGGGGACAGGTTTACCATGGTGCATGTGGCAGAAAAATGCAATGGCTTATCCATTTTGAAATGGTCTGCTTTGATATAGCCTTCCCCTCTGTCCCTGCAGCAAATGCCACCAATAGTTGCTCAGACTTTCTTAGAGCTTTTGTCCTGTTTAAGTAGAATCTTAGTAGTCTGTGTACATCCAATGAATGCAGAATCCGCTTCCCCCTTGTTCTGCAGATTTGGGAAAAAAGTTGGTTAAGAGCCACACTGGATACCACCTTACGCATAAAAGGACTGGTCCTGAGAGCCACCCTGTCCGGATAAAAGATAATGAAAGGCTCCACTGCCATGAGAGCCTGTAGTCCTGAAATCCTTCCTGAAGTGACTGCTAAATGAAAGGCCGCCTTCCAAGGAAGAAATTTTATGTCTGCAGTAGCAGCTGGTTCAAAAGGAGGTAGGGTTACTTTTTCCAGCACAAAATTGATGTCCCATGCAGGAGTCAGTGGTCTCCTGGGAGGTCTCAAATTTTTGGCCCCTCTGAGGTACTGCTTTAGCAGGGGATGAGAAAAGAGGAGGCTCTGTGTTGTCATGAACCGAGATGGCAGAGGCATGGATTTTTATAGAAGAAAAGGATAGGCCCTTGTGAAGCATCTCAGTTAAATATTGCAAAATCTGAGGAATATTGGGCATTGCTGTGTTTATTCCTTGTGCTTAGTTCCAGGCACAGAATCTCTTCCATTTATCAGCATAAGATTTTCTAGTACTAGTCCTTCTAGCCTCCAAAATGACATCCATCACAGGTTTACTGAGATGTGACTGGTGAAATTAGTTGATTAGCCATGCTGCAAGATTCAGAGTTTGGAGCGGAGTGTATAGAATTTTATAGTTCTGCTGAAACAATAGATGAGGTGTCTGAGTCAAGTACCACAGAGGAAGATGCGACATTCCTTAGAAGTGGGTACCAGTGTTGGCGATACCAGTTCGGAGCAATCAGAATCATTTTTGTTATTTCCTGTGACTTAGTAAAACCTTGGAGAGCAGAGGCACAGGGGGGAAAGGCAGACTGATAGGTTTTTCCAGCTGAAAGATAGAGCATCCACTTTCCAAGCTTTTTTGTGAAGAGCTCTTGTGCAGAATTTGTCCAACTGGTAGTTTTGGGGAGAAGCAAATAGATCTATGTCCAGGCTCCCCCATTTTCGTGTCAACATGCTGAAGATTTGTGGATCCAGTTTCCATTCGTGTGGGTCCATAAGATTTCTGCTTAGGTCGTCCGCCAGATTATTTTGCTTTCCTGGCAGGAACTGAGCTATTAGATGTATTTGATAAGTCAAGGCTGTGTTCCACAAGGCCATGGCTAGTCTGCCAGGGGCGTAGGAGTGGGTACCCCACTGCTTGTTTATGTACCACATAACTATGGTGTTATCCATCTTTATCAGTAGTTGTCCTGCATGAAGGAAGTCCTTGAAGGCTGTCAGAGCATTCTGCACAGCTAGCATTTCTTTCTGGTTGATATGTAGGTGCATTTGACTTGGGCTCCATTCGCTCTGAATGCATCTCCCTGCCAGATGGGCCCCCCCAAGCATAGTCTGATGCGTCTGTAGTCAGGGTATGGGTGGCAGGGGGTAGAATGAATGACTGTCCCTTGTTTTGGAGACAGGCCTCTGCCCACCAAAGGAACTCCTGTTGCAGGCAATGAATGAGAGGAATCTGTTTCCAGGCTGTGACAATATTGACTCCATAAACTTTTTAGGTACCATTGAAGTTTCCTCATATGCAGTCTTGCATATGGAATTAGTAGAATGCAGGATGCCATGAACCCCAAAGCCTGCGGAATTCGTCTTGCAGATAAGCTGGATTTTTGTGGCCACTTGTTTGAAGTATGCTATCAATTGAATTTGTCTGGCGTGAGGTAAGCCATCTGGGCAGTTGTATTCAAGCCTGCACTCAGGAATGTAATTTGAGAGGATTACCAGTTGTAATTTCTTTTCATTTATGGTGTACTAGGCATGTTAGAAGCCTTTTTACAAACGCCATATGTTGTAGAAGAGAGTGTCCTTGTCCTCTGCCTGAATTAGACAATCGTCCAGAAAAGGATAAATTTGAATGTTTCTTTGTCTGCAAAATGCAATTACTGGTGCCAGGCACTTTGTGAAGACCTTGGACGCAATAGATAAGCCAAAGGGCAGTGCAGAGAACTGGCAATGCAAATAGCCTGCTTTGAAGCGGAGGTATCTTCTGCTGGATTACCTGACTGGGATATGCAGGTAAGCCTCTTAAGTCTAGAATTACCAACCAGGCATTCTTGCCTAGCATAGGCAGTTGCTGTTGTAGAGTCAGCATCTTGAATTTTGGAATGTCCAGGAAAGTATTTAGAATGGATAAGTCCAGAATTGGACACCATGATTTTTCTTTTCTGGGTACTAGGAAAAGTCCTGAATAAAAACCATGTCCTTTTTCCTTTTTTGGTACTGGTTGAATAGCTCCCATATCCATGAGGGACATGACTTGTTTCCTGGGCCTCTGCCCACTGATTTGGGGGGCAGGTCTGGCCATCCGTTTGGAATTGGAAATGTGTGGAAATGAAATCTGTACCCCTGGGATACCATATTTAAGATCAGCTTGCCCTGGGTAATTAGATTTTGAGCATAAAGTGCTAGTTTTCCCCCTAAAGGGGCTGCCAAAAGATAAGTGCTTGGAAATGGCAGAGAGAAGTCATTGAGACTGCTTACCGTAGGGTGGTGCTTTGCTACTTCCTGATTTGGAGTTGGAGGCACCCCATTGTTTTGTCCTGTAAGATCCTTGTGACTGAAACCTGGAGGCTTTGGAGTGTCTGGGTTTGACTTGAGCGGCTCTGTTGGGTACTGGAAAGGACCAATTCTTAGTAGGCCAGTGCCTACTGAACCTAGATGGCTGCACTTGCAAGAAATCTTTTACAGTTTGCATAGCTTTAGCTTTGTCACCGATCTTTTTAAAAACTTCTGCCTTACTACCAAACAGACTTGTCCTGCTGTAAAGGAGCATCCAACAATTTAGCTTTAACATGATCAAGCAGATTTTGCTCCTTGAGCCAAGCATGCCTTCTTATCACAGATCCAGTTATGGCGGCCCTGCAAGAGGCCTCCAAGGAATCAAAACCACATTGCAAAGTATGCTTTCCAACTTGTTCAGCTGAATGTAATAAATCCTGTAACTATTTTCCACACAATCAGAAATCATCATCATTTTCTGTTTCAGTAAGCCCATGACATGCTGTTGATATTTAAGCATACGAAATTAACAGTTTAAAGCCCTGATTGCCAGGGTTGCAAACGTATAAACCTTCTTACCCCATCTATCAGCGCCCTGGAGTCTATCAGAAGGTGTAGGACTTTTTAGCTGTAGAAGCCTTAACACCCTTGGGACCCTGAGAAATAGTTTCAGGGTCAGCAGTAGGATTTTTGAAAAGAAACTTGTGGGAGTCAGGAAAATACAGTTTTGTACCTACCATAAATGTAGATGTTAGTGCGCTAATACAGCTACAGTCATAACAGATGGGTTCTCCTGCCATCAGGCGGGTCCTCGGTCGGCCGAATTCCAAAGTCTAGGTCCGGCGTCGGTTGTCGTCGCTTCTTCCTTGACGTCAGTGCGACAGGGGTATAAAGGAACCAGCCGACGCCATTTTCTTCAGTTTTTCTTGCCCCAGATGTCTGGTGCCCCCAGAAGGAAAGGAATAATAAAAATGTGTGATAATGCTGTGCTATATAAACAAAATACAGTAGCTGCAAGCAAATACATCATAAATGAAAACCCCAATCAGGTTGTATGAGGATGTGATAGCCTAGAGGGGAAGGAGGGAGGGAAACCTGGACTGCAGCTGTATTAGCACTCGAACATCTACATTTATGGTAGGTACAAAACTGTACTATGTTCATCGTGCATACAGCTGCAGTCATAACATATGGGTAGAATCCCAAAGCTAAGAAAGGGGTGGTAGGCACTAGTTGGAACTAGGAGGAGCCAAAATGCCCTGCAAGACTGCAGTGGCAAAGCCTGCTCTAGATTTGGGGTATAATGGTAGGTTGTAGTGCTTGGAGAAGGTATGCACAGAACTCCAAGTGGCTGCTTCCAAAATATCCTTGGTAGGAACTCCTCTGAGGAAGGCTGCAGAGGTGGCTGTGGCCCTGGTGGAATGAGTCCTAATGCCTGTAGGAACAGTTTTGCCATGAAAGGAATAGCAAAAGCATATGCAGTGGGCTATCCATTTTGAGATTGTCTGTTTGGAGATTGGCTTTCCTTGAGCTCCTACCGCATAGGACACAAAGAGCTCTTCTGATTTTCTGAAAGGCTTTGTTCTGTCCAAATAACGCAGTTGTCTGTGTATGTCCAAGGAATGTAGTAATCTCTCCCCTTTGTTTTGAGGATTAGGATAAAAAGTAGGTAAATGTATGGCCTGATTTAAAGCTACCCTGGATACCACTTTAGGCATAAAGGATGGGTTGGTTCGTAAGGAAACTCTGTCCTGATGGAAGATGATAAAAGGCTGGACAGCCATGAGAGCCTGTAGTTCTGAAACTCTACGAGCTGAGGCGATAGCCAGAAGGAAAGACGTTTTCCAGGACAAATATTGCAAATCTGATGAGGCAGCTGGCTCAAAGGGAGGCAAGGTCAATTTTTCCAGAATGAAATTAAGATCCCAAGCAGGTATTGGTTGTTTCCTTGGAGGTCTTAAATTCTTAAGCCTTCTGAGGAACTTGTCTTAAGAGAGGGTGAGAGAATAAAGGTGGATCAGTGTTGTATTCTGCGGAAATGGCTGAGGCATGTATTTTAATGGAGGAGAAAGAAAGTCCACTGCTTAGCAGTTCAGCCAAATATTTTAGTATTTGAGGTAAATTCAGTTTTCCAGGATTCTGGCCCTTTTCCTCATTCCAGACACAAAAACGTTTCCATTTTGCGGAGTAAGCTTTTCTAGTTGATGGCCTTCTGGCCTCCAAAATGACATCCTGCACCTCCTTGGAGAGTAGGGGCTGTTGAGACGCCAAGGAATCTTCCATGCGGCTAGACTGAGTGTTTTTAGCTGGCTGTGAAGAGTTTTGAAACTGTGCTGAGTCAGAAGAGGCATTAGAGGCAGGGTCCATGGTGGGGAATGAGTCAGGCTCCTCAGGAGTGGGCACCAGTGTTGCCTTGGCCAGTCCGGAGCAATGAGAATCATCTTTGGTCTGTCTGCTTTGGTCTTTAATAGAACTTTGGGCAGCAGAGGAAGAGGAGGGAAGGCAAACTGTCACTGATGTCCAACTGAAAGAAAGAGCGTCCACTCTCCAGGCCTTTGGATGGAAGATCCTTGAGCAGAATTTTGTCAATTGATACTTGTGGGAAGCAAAGAGATCTATGTCTGGCTTTCCCCATTCTTGGATTATTTCTGTAAAAACTTTTGGATGCAATTTCCATTCATGTGGATCTGTCAATTCCTGTTTAGGTTGTCTGCCAGCGTGTTTTCCTTGCCTGGCAAGTACTGTGCTTGTAGTTCCATTTGTAAGTCCATGGCCATGTTCCAAAGTGACATGGTCAGTCTGCATAGGGGGTAAGAATGTGTTCCTCCCTGTTTATGTACCACATGACTGTGGTGTTGTCCGTTCTTAATAATTGACCTGGTTGTAGAAGGTCCTTGAAAGCTATAATAGTATTTATTACTGCTAGCATTTCTTTTTGATTGATGTGAAGGTGCTTTTCTTTTTGGGACCATTTGCCCTGAATGCACCGATCTGTCATGTGCGCCCCCCCCCCCCCAGGCGTAGTCAGAGGCGACTGTTGTGATGACTTGATTTGCTTGAGGCTTGCTGAATGGAAGACCTGTGTTTGTTTGACATGCTTGAGCCCACCACAGAAATTTTTTGCAGACATGGAATTAGTGGTATTACTGTTTCCAAACTGTGGCTGTGTTGAGACCATATGTTTTTCAGGTACCATTGTAGTTTCCTCATATGCAGCTTTGCACATGGGATTAGTAAGATGCAAGATGCCATGAATCCCAGAGCCTGCAGGATTTTCCTTGCAGTCAGCCTGGTGCAATTTGCTAGTGTTCTGAAGTATTGTATTAGTTGCCCCTGCTTCTCTGGCGTGAGGTAGGCCATCTGGGTGTTTGTGCCCAAATTGGCACCCAGGAAAATTATCTTCTGAGAGGGTATTAGCCTTGATTTCTTTTTGTTGACTGTGTATCCCAGAGAGTTCAACAACATTACATAAGCCAGATGTTTCAGAAGAATGTGCTTGCTGTCCGCTTGGATCAGGCAGTCGTCCAAATAGGGGTATATTTGTATCCTTTGAAGTCTGCAGTAGGCAATTACTGATGCCAGGCATTTAGTGAATACTCTGGGCGCAGTAGATAAGCCAAAGGGCAATGCAGAGAATTGATAATGGGTTGAACCTGCAAGAAATCTGAGGTACCTTCTGCAATTTTGTCTGATTGGGACATGCAGGTATGCCCCCTTGAGGTCCAATGTTACCAGCCAAGACTCCTTGCCCAGCATGGGAAGAAATTGCTGTAGTGAGCATCTTGAATTTTGGTACGAGTAGAAATGTGTTTAGGATGGATAGATCCAAAATAGGTCTCCAATCTTTTCCCTTCCTTGGTACCAGAAACAGCCTGGAATAAAAACCTTGACCTTGTTCGTGCGTAGGTACCTCTTGAATAGCTTTCATGTTTATGAGATCTGTAATTTGCCTTTGTGCCTCTGCCCTTTGATTGTGTGGCAGGTTTGGCATGCCTCATTTTTGGAAGGGTGTGAAAATGGAATTTGTAGCCTCTGTTTATAATGTCCAGGATCCATTTGTCCTTTGTGACAATATGCCAATTTTTTTAAAATAATGCCAGCTTTCCTCCTAAGGGGGCTGCCATTTGAGACTTGGTTGGTATGCAAAGGGGAAAGTCATTGGGTTTGCTTTCTGAAAGATTGCGAGTTATCCTCACCACCTCTTTGTGTAGGAGCTTGCCATTGTCTGCCTCTAAACGATCCTTGGGATTGTCCTCTGCCCCTCGGGCACCTGTATCTGCCTCTTTGGGGTCTGTCCGTGGCAGGAAAGGACCAGATTTTGGAAGGCCAACTTCTACTAAAACGTGGGGGTTGAACCTGTAGAAAATTTTTCGCAGTTTGCATCGATTTAGCCTTTTCCTCCATTTTCCTTAATACCTCCTCTGCATTAGCACCAAATAGTACACCCTTTTGAAGAGGGGCGTCTAGTAATTCAGCTTTGACATTATCAGGCAAGGCTTGTTCCTTGAGCCAGGCATGCCTACGTATGACTGATCCTGTAACAGCAGCTCTACATGAGGCCTCTAGAGCATCAAAACCGCATTGTAATGTATACTTACCCACTTGTTCTGCACTATGCATCAAATCCTGCAACTCCTTCAAGTCTGGTTGTTCAGGTTGTGACATTTTACTTTTCAATTGTGATAAAAACTGCTGGTATTTTAGCATATGAAACTGACAGTTTAAGGCCCTTATGGTTAATGTAGCCAAGGTATATACCTTTTCCCCCACCTTTCTAAGGATCTGGAATCTCTCTCGGAAGGGTAATGGATTTTTAGCAATGGAGGCCTTAACTCCCTTGGGGCCCTATGAGATGGTTTCTGGGTCAGCAGCATGGCTTTTGTATAGAAATTGGTGAGAGTCAGGAACCCTGTAGTACCTGTCAGGCTTAACTGGAGCTGGAGGTAGAGAGTCCGGGTTAAGGCAGGCCTCCGAGTAAACATCTAGGATGTCCAAGACAGGAGGTATAGCCAGAGGCCTGTGCTGAGGTAGCAAGAGAAATTCCCTAAGCCTTTTCTTGGAATCTGAATAATCTTGGCCTTCCCAGTGGAAGTGTTCCCTTAAGGTATGCAAAGTTTCCCCAAATGAGTAATCCTCGGGGGAGGGGGAGATACAGAAGGGATGGACTCCTCCGCATCAGAGTCTTCAAAAGGGGAGTAAGAATGTTCCTGATCAGAGTGCTCTGAAATAATGGAGCCCTGATCAGAGGAGGGGGAATCTTCCTCCACTCTGGGCCTTTAGTCCGGTGGGGGCTGAGAACCTCTGATAAGAGTAATTAAATCCTCAGCCATTTTTAAAGCATCTGTTTCTTAGGCATGGGTCCTGGAGATGGGCCCTGTGTAGCTGGTCTGAGTGCATGGTTGCTTTAGACTTAGTGAAAGCCTTGATGGAGAAAGAAGAGGAAGGTCTGAAGACACCTTGAGTGGAGGTGGACCTGTCCACATTCTGAGTTTCAACGCCAAGAGTGGCTTTGGTATCTGTAGTCAGGGTGTGGGCAGAGGAGCCTGCGACCTCAGGCACAGGAGACTCCATCAAAGAAGTGTCGTCGGTAGTCAGGGGCTGCGTAGGCGCCTCGCTGAGAACCGGACCACGTGTAGTCTGCTTTGGCGTGGTGTCGGTAGAGGCCGCGGACCTCGTGTGTCAGCCCTTATCTTTGCATTTTTTAGACAAAACCGGAGTCGGAGTATCCAACGACATAATATAGTTAAATGCTTTCCCAAAATAATGCTGGGTGAACTCCGCCCGACACTTAATAGTGCGTTTGTTGAATGTAGCACAAAAGCGACAGACCGAGATGTCGTGGTCTGGGCCTAAACAAGGTATACAGAGGGAATGGAAATCCTTATGCGGTATTTGCTTCCCACAAGAAATACAAATATTAACTTTGTCTGACATCGGTCTGAGGCAAGAAAAGTTTCCCCAAACGGGGTACTTAGCTTTTAAGAAGACTTCGGTTTCCAAATTTTCGTAATCTCAGGAGCTGGCTGACCGGCACTTGCAAACTGCTTTTGCTTCGGGCACCGCGCGGCAAGAAAGACTGAAGAAAATGGCGTCGGCTGGTTCCTTTATACCCCTGTCGCACTGACGTCAGGGAAGAAGCGACGACAACCGACGCCGGACCTAGACTTTGGAATTCGGCCGACCGAGGACCCACCTGACGGCAGGAGAACCCATCTGTTATGACTGCAGCTGTATGCACGATGAACATCTAGCAGCTGTTCAGTTTTTGAGAGGCTTAGTCCTGTGCAAATAAAATCCAAGTTGTCTGTGCACGTCCAAAGAGTGCAGTATTCGTTCTCCTTTGTTCTGTGGAATAAGAAAAAAGGTTGGCAAATGAATGGACTGATTAAGGGCCACACTGGATACCACCTTGATTATAAAGGAAGGATTGGTCCTGAGGGGACACCCTGTCAGCATGGAAGATGAAGGGCTCCACTGCCATAAGGGCCTGCAATTCAGATACTCTTCTTGCTGAAGTGATGGTTAGAAGGAAGGCTTTTTTCCAAGAAAGGAATTTCAGCTCTGCAGTTGCAGCTGGCTAAGGTAGTGTGAGCTGTTCCAATACAAAGTTAAGGTCGCGGGCTGGAGTAGGAGCTCTCCTGGGCAGTCAAATTTTTGGCCCCTCTGAGGAACTGTTTTAGCAGGGGGTGAGCAGAGGGGTGGCTCAGTATTATAATGTGCTGAAATGGCTGAGGCATGAATTTTAGTTGATGAGAAGGAAAGGCCCTTGTGGAGCATCTCTGTTAAGTATTGAAGAATATGTGGTAAGCTGGGCACTGTTGTGCCCATCCCCTGAGTCTGGCTCCAGGAACAGTATTCTTTTCTATTTTTCAGCATAGGATTTTCTAGTACTAGGCCTCCTTGCCTCAAGAATGACATCTAGCACCTGCTTACTGAGGGATGCTATTGGAGAGCTCAGGGAATTAGTCAGGCTACAAGGTTCAACGTTTGAAGCTGGGGGTGGAGAATCTGTCCATCCTGCTGGGACAGCAGGGAAGAGGTCTGAGGCATATGCCATGGTTCCAGCAGTAACATACTACGCAAGAGAGGGTACCAGTGCTGGCGTGGCCAGTCTGCTGCAATCAGTATTGTCCTTAGTTTGTCCTGTTTGATCTTTAGCACAGAACGTTCGAGAGGAGAGGCAAAGGGGTAAAGGCATAGACAGAGGCTTTCCCAGGTGAAGGACAGGGCAACTGCTTGACTGTGGGGAGTCCTTGCGCAGAATTTGTCCAATTGGTAGTTCTGAGGGGAGGCAAACAGGTCTCTGGGTTCCCCCATTTGTTTCTCAAAATGAATAATCTTTGGTTCCAGTTTCCACTCGTGTGGTTACATGACATTTCTGCTTAGGTCATCTGCCACTGAATTTAGCTTGCTTGGCAGGAACTGAGCTTGCAGGTGCACTTGGTAGCTCAAGGCTGTGTTCCACATAGCCATGGCTAGTCTGCAGAGAGTATACAAGTGGGTTCCCCCCTGCTTGTTTATGTACCACAACAGTCGTGTTGTCTGTCTACCAATAATTGTCCTGGAAGAATGTGGTCCTTGAAGGCTATCAGGGAAATTCTGTACAGCTAACATTTCTTTTTGGTTGGTATGCAGGTGCACCTGACTCTGGTTCCATTTGCCCCGAATGCACTGCCCTGCCAAGTGAGCCCCCCCCCCCATGCATAGTCTAATGCATCTGTTAGGGTTTGGGCGGCAGGGGGTAGAGTGAATGGCAGTCCCTTGTTGTGGCAGCAGGCCTCTGCCCAAAGGAACTCTGTCTTTATACAAGGAATAATAGGAATCAATTATTCCAGGTCATGAGAATGTTGACACCATAGTTTTTTTAGATACCATTGTTGCCTCATATGCAGTCTTGTATATGGAATTAGTAGAATGCAAGAGGCCATGAACCCCAGGGCTTGCAGGATTTTCCTTGCAGATAGCTGGATCTTTGTGACCAGCAGTTTGAAGTAGGCTGTCAAACTTGTTTCTCTGGCGTGAGGCAAGTCATCTGGGAAGTTGTGTTCAAGCTTGCTCCCAGGAATACAATTTGTTGGCAGGGTACTAGATAAGATTTTTTTTCGTTTATGCTGTACCCCAGTGAGGTTAGAAGTTTATTTACAAATGCCAGATGATTTAGTAGCATGTCCTGGCTTTCTGCCTGAATTAGACAATCGTCCAGGTATGGGTATATTTGAATATTTCTTTGCCTCCAAAATGCAATGACTGGAGCTAGGCACTTTGTGAATACCCTGGGTGCAGTAGGTAAGCCAAAGGGAAGTGCAGAGAAAGTACAGTTTTGTACCTACCATAAATGTACCTGGGTGCAGTAGGCAAGCCAAAGGGAAGTGCAGAGAAAGTAGTTTTGTACCTACCATAAATGTAGAGTATACACCCTGCTCCAGTCATCACACTTGGGTTATCCTGCCATCAGGCAGTCCCGCAGTCGGCCGGAATTCCAAAGTCTTGGTCCGGCGTCGGTTGCTGTCGCTTCTTCCCTGACGTCAGTGTGCCAGGGGTATACATAATGCATCAGACGCCATTTTCTTCAGTTTTTCTTGCCCCAGATGTCAGGTGCCCCCAAAAAGGTGGTCAGTAATTAGTACCAAATTGAGTTAATTTCGCACAAACACAAAATCCCTCCAGCTATAAGCAAATACATCAGGAAGGTATTGTAGAGATTGAGCCAGTTAGATCAGAGGGGATGGAGGGAGGGTAACCTGGACTGCAGCAGGGTGTACACTCTAAAATCTACATTTATGGTAGGTACAAAACTGCACTACGTTCATCGTGTTACCCTGCTGCAGTCATCACACTTGGGTAGAATCCCAAAGCTAAGGATGAGTGGAGGAGTCAGAGGGTTAGTGGAGGCTAGAAGGCCCTGCAGAACTGCAGTGGCGAAGCCCGCCCTAGTCTTAGAGTAAAGTGGTGATGGTGTTTGGTAAAGCTGTGTACTGAACTCCAAGTTGCAGCTTCCAAAATCTCCTTGGTTGGAACCCCCCTGAGGAAGGCTGTAGATGTAGCTGTTGCCCTGGTAGAGTGGGGCCTAATGGTAGCAGGAAAGTACAGTTTTGTACCTACCATAAATGTAGATGTCCGATAGGTATGCATCTGCAGTCATCACATATGGGTTGTCCTGCCTCAGGCAGCCCTTCGGTCGGCCGGATTCCAAAGTCTGGGTCCGGCATCGGCTGATGTCGCCCTTTCCCCCGTCAGAGCGCCTGGGGTATAAAAGCATCCGCCGACGCCATCTTCCTCAGTTTTTTTGCCCCAGATGCCAGGTGCCCTCTAAGGAAGGCTAAATTTGGAGAAATGCAATAAATTCCAAAAATGCACAGAAATATATGTGCACATATATACATATATATATATATATATATATATATATATATATATATATATATACACATATATATATATATATATATATATATATATATATATATATATATATATATATATATATATATAAAACAAATACACCATAATAGATAACCCCAGCTAGCTATGAGAGGGAAAAGTACCCAATAATTACCACAGAGGGGAAGGAGGGAGGGTAAACCTGACTGCAGATGCATACCTATCGGACATCTACATTTATGGTAGGTACAAAACTGTACTATGTCCTTCAAGGATGCATCTGCAGTCATCACATATGGGTAGAATACCATAGCCAATCTGGGGGTGGAGGATCTATGTAAAGGATGGTGTAGCTAAAATGCCCTGCAGGACTGCCGTAGCAAAGCCTGCTTTGGATCAGGAATATAAAGGTAAATTGTAATGTTTGGAAAATGTATGCACGGAGCTCCATGTAGCAGCTTCTAAAATGTCCTTGGTAGCCACCCCTCTTAAGAGGGCTGTGGAGGTGGCTGTGGCTCTGGTGGAATGAGGTCTAATGTTAGCTGGCACAGTTTTTCCATGAAAGGAGTAACAAAAACGAATGCAATTCCCTATCCATTTTGAAATTGTCTGTTTGGAAATTGCTTTTCCTTGTGCACCAGCAGCATATGCTACAAACAGCTGGTCAGTTTTTCTGTAACCTTTAGTTCTGTCCAAGTAGTAGCACAATTGTCTGTGTATGTCCAGGGTGTGCAGAAGCTTTTCCCCTTTGTTTTGTTGATTTGGAAAGAAGGTAGGCAGGTGAATGGCTTGGTTTAATGAAACCCTGGATACCACCTTTGGCATAAATGAGGGATTGGTTCTCAATGAGACTTTCTCCTGATGAAAAATAAGAAATGTCTGTACTGCCATGAGGGCCTGCAACTCGTACTCTTCTTGCTGAGGTTATGGCCAGAAGGAAGGCAGTTTTCCAAGACAGGAACTGTAGTTCTGCAGATGCTGCTGGTTCAAAGGGAGGCAATGTTAGTTTTTCCAACACGAAGTTAAGGTCCCAAGTAGGCACTGGTGGTTTCCTTGGAGGATTGATGTTTTTAATTCCTCTTAGAAACTGTCTTAGGAGAGGATGAGAGAAGACAGGTGGATCAGTATTCTACTCTGCTGAAATTGCTGAAGCATGAATTTTAATGGAAGAGTAAGACAGGCCATTGTGGAGCATTTCTGCCAAGTATTCCAGGATATGTGCCATGTTCATCATTTTCGCATCTAGGCCCTTTGTGGTGCTCCAAGTGTGAAATCTTTTCCATTTTGCTGAATATGCCTGTCTTGTGGAAGGTCAAGTAGCTTCCATGATGATATCCTTCACTCTCTTGGATAGCTTATCCTGGGGAGGAATCAAGGTATTTTCCAGGCTGTTAGTTGCAAGGTTTTCAGGTTGGAATGCAGAGTTTTGTAATTGTGCTGTGTCAGGAGAAGTGGCCATGGTGGAAGAGGCCATGGTTTCGTGCGTGACATGCTCTTTAACAGTGGGTACCAGTGCTGTCTTGGCCAGTCCAGAGCTATCAGAATCACTTTTGGCTGCTCTGTCCTGATCTTCAGTAAAACCTTGGTCATTAATGGAAGAGGTGGAAATGCATACACTGTTAGAGTTCTCCAGCTGAAAGAGAGGGCGTCCACTTTCCACGCTTGTGGGTGGTATGTCCTTGAGCAGAATTTCTTCAGCTGATGATTGTGGGGGGAGGCAAAGAGATCTATGTCCGGCCTCCCCCATGATTGTGTTATCTGAAGGAAGATGTCTGGGTGCAGCATCCATTTGTGTGCATCCATGATGTTTCTGCTTAAGCTGTCCGCCAGTATATTGTCCTTTCCTGGCACAAACTGGGATTGCAGCTCTATATTGAGTTTCAAGGAAAGTTCCCATAGATTCATTGCCAGTCTGCAAAGAGGGTAGGAATGGGTGCCTCCTTGCTTATGTACCACATAACTGTGGTGTTGTCTGTCCTTATTAGCAGGTGGCCTTGATGCAGAAAAAGTATGAAGGCCTCAACTGCATGCATCACTGCCAGCATTTCCTTTTGGTTTATGTGTATGCGTATTTCTTTGTGACCATAGTCCTTGAATGCATCTGCCCTCCATGTGCGCTCCCCATCCGTGGTCTGAAGCGTCCGTTGTAATGGTTTGGCTGGCTATTGGTTTGCTGAAGGGCAGACCCCTGTTTAACTGGCTTGCTTGAGCCCACCACAGAAATTCCTTTTGAAGGCATGGAATGAGTGGTATCAAAGTTTCCAAGCTGACTGTGCTGAGTCCATAAATTCCTTAGGTACCATTGTAGTTTCCTCATATGCAGCCTTGCTTGTGGAATCAGAAGAATGCAAGAAGCCATGTAACCCAGGGCCTGCAGGATTTTCCTTGCAGTCAGCTGAGTTTGTCTTGACAGATTTTTGAAGTAATCCGGTAGTTGACTTTGTTTTTCTTCTGTGAGGAAAGCCATTTGGGTGGTTGTGTCTAGATTCGCACCCAGAAAAGTTATTCTTTGGGATGCAACAAGTCTTGACTTGTGAATGTTGACTGTATATCCCAAGGCCTGAAGCAGGTGGATGGCATAATTCAAGTGTTTTACCAAAGTTTGTTGGCTGCCCGCTTGTATAAGGCAGTCATCCAGATATGGGTATATTTGAATCCCCTGAAGTCTGCAGTGTGCAATTACTGATGCCAGCCATTTCGTGAATACTCTGGGCGCAGTAGATAAGCCAAAGTGCAATGCTGAGAATTGATAATGCTCTGAACCTGCAAGAAATCTGAGGTGTCTTCTGCAACTTTGTCTGATAGGGACATGCAGGTATGCCTCCTTGAGGTCCAGAGTTACCAGCCAAGACCCCTTGCCCAGCATGGGAAGGAGTTGCTGTAGAGTCAGCATTTTGAATTTTGGCACAATGAGATAAGTATTCAGTGCGGACAAGTCGAGAATAGGCCTCCATTGCTTTTCTTTTCTTGGAACAAGGAATAGTCTGGAATAAAATCCTTGGCCTTGTTCTGAGAGAGGAACCTTTTCTATAGCGTTCATTTGCATTAAGCTGGAGATTTGTTTCAAAGCCTCTGCCCTTTGATTCGGTGGCAGGTCTGGCATGCCTTTTCTTTTGGTAATGTGTGGAAATGGAACATGTATCCTTTGTCTATTATTTGTAGTGTCCATTTGTCCCTTGTAATACTGTGCCAATTTTCTGAGAATAAAGAAAGCTTTCCGCCCAAAGGTGCTTCCAATTGAGCCCTGGATGGCGGTGTCAAAGTAAAGTCATTGAGTCTGTCTTTGTCCAGCAGTTGTAGGTCCTGCACTACCTCTCTGGTTGGGAGGCTGCCATTGACGACCTCTGTAGGAGCCTCTAGCTTGCCCTCTACCTCTGGTACGCCTGTTCTTGCCTCTCTGAAATCTCTCTGTCTGGAAAGGACCAATTCTTGGAAGGCCAATTTCTGCTGAATCTTGGTGGTTGGACTTGGAGAAAATCTTTGACTGTACAGATTTTGCCTTTTCTTCAAATTTCTTTAAGACCTCCTGAGCAGTGGAGCCAAATAACTTTTGTTTTTCCAGTGGAGCATCCAGAAGCTTTGCTTTAACATGGTCTGGCAGAGATTGTTCCTTCAGCCAAGCATGCCTACGTATGACTGCACCTGTCATAGCTGACCTACATGAAGCTTCCAATGCATCATAACCACACTGCAAGAAATGGTTGCTAACCTGTTGGGAATTATGTACCAGATCCTGAAGTGATTTGCGATCTAGGGGTTCAGGTGAAGACAGTTTTTTATGCAATTCATCTAACAAATACTCTTGGTTCTGTTGCATATGAAATTGATAATTTAAAGCCCTCATAGAAAGTAGCAGAAGTATACACTTTTACCCCATCTCTCTAAAGCCCTGGACTCCCCTTTCAGAGGGGAGTGGATTTTTAGTAGTGGCAGCTGCAACCCCTTTAGGGCCCTGGGAAAGAGTTTCTGGATCAGCAGAGTGGGCCTTGTAAAGGAAAAGATGTGAGCCCGGGACCCTGTAGTACCTATCGGGTTTGACAGGAGCCAGAGGAAGTGTGTCAGGGGTTGTGCTAGACTCAGAGTACACCATCAATGACATTCAAAACAGGAGGAATAGCCAAAGGTCTATGCTGAGGCAAATGCAAGAAAGTCCTTAATCTCTTCCTGGAATCAGAATTCCTGGCCCTGCCATTGGAAATGCTCTGTGTGACGTCTCCCCGAAGGACAGCTCTTCAGGAGGGGAGGCCAAGGGGATAGATTCCTCTGCATCAGAATCCTCGTAGGCCGAAAAAACCTCCTCCTGGTAGTCCGAGAGAGTAGAGCCATCAGAGGCCTCATCTGAGGAGTGGGGATCAGAGGGCTCAACACTGGGCCTTTTATCTGGAGGAGGTTGAGAGCCCCTGTCCGGATGAGGCTGTGAGCCCCTAATTAAGGAAATAAGGTCCTCTGCTAAACTTAGGATCTGTGAACCTGTAGTGGGTCCCTGAGGTATAACCCTGGGAGGCAAAGCTTTTGAGTGTTTAGCAGCTTTAGCCCTTGAGAATGCCTTTATGGACATGGATGCAGGAGGCCTGGCTGCACCACGTGCTGGTGTAGTTTTGTCTAGAGGAATGGTGTTGGAAGGTTCCAGGACACCAGTTTCTAATGGAGATTCAATAACTGACTCAGTAGGGGCCTCCGGGGCAGAGGTTGTCGGTTGAGCGGTTTCGGTGGTCGGAAGTACCAAGGACTCTGTTTCAGCCGAGACACTCACGGTAGGCCTGGCGGTGGTTTCAGCCGAAACCGCAGCCCGTGTGCGTCGGTCCTTGTCCTTCCGTTTCTTCGTTAAATGTGAAGTCGGAGTCTCAGACGGCATATTGTAAGCAAAACTAGCCCCAAAAAAATTCCTCTGCAAACTCCGCCCGACGTCTAAGAGTGCGTCGGTTGAAGGAAGCACAGGCTTAACAGGCCGAGACGTCGTGGTCTGGGCCTAGGCAGGGGAGGCAGTAAGAGTGGAAATCCTTATGAGGTATTTGTTTCCTACAAGTTAAGCAATTATTAATTTTATCTGACATCGGCTGAGGCAAGAGAGAGTCCCCAACGGGGTACTTAGCTTTTGAAGTCTTCGGTAGCTGAATTACAGGAGCTGGCCGACCGGCACTTGCGAACTGCTTCTGCTTAGAGCACCACACGGCAAGAAAGACCGAGGAAGATGGCGTCGGCAGATGCTTTTATACCCCAGGCGCTCTGACGTCGGGAAAAGGCCGACATCAGCCGACGCCGGACCCAGACTTTGGAATCCGGCCGACCGAAGGGCTGCCTGAGGCAGGACAACCCATATGTGATGACTGCAGATGCATCCTTGAAGGACATCTGGTTTTCATGGTGGGTATAGCAGAAACGAATGCAATGTCCTATCCATTTGGAATGGTTTGTTTTGATATAGCCTTCCCTTGTGAAGCTGTAGCATAGGATACAAAGAGCTGGTCAGATTTTCTGAAAGCCTTAGTTTTATCCAAGTAGTAGCGAAGTGTGAATGTCCAAGGAATGCAGGAGTGTGTCTCCTTTCTTCTGTGGATTAGGGAAGAAGGTGGCTAAGTGGATGGTTTGATTTAAAGCCACACTGGAAACCACCTTAGGCATGAAGGAAGGATTAGTTCGTAGAGAAACTCTGTCTTGATGGAAAATGAGCAAAGGTTCCACTGCCATTAGTGCCTGTAGCTCCGATACTCTTCTAGCTGAAGTTATTGCTAGCAGCAGGGCAGTTTCCCATGATAGGAACTGTAGTTCAGTAGAGAAAGCTGGTTCAAAGGGAGGTAGCGTAAGTCTTTCCAGAACAAAATTGAGGTCCCATGTAGGTGTAAGTGCTCTCCTGGGGGGCCTAATGTTTTTTGCCCCTCTGAGGAACTGCCTTAGCAGTGGATGCGAAAACAATGGTGGATCCGTGTTGTAGTGGGCTGAAATAGCTGAAGCATGGATTTTAATGGAAGAAAAAGAAAGTCCTTTGTGCAACAAATCAGTTAGATACTGTAGAATGTGAGGCTGAAATATGTTTTGGCCTTTGGCTTGGTTCCAGGCACAAAACCTTTTCCATTTGTCCGAATAAGCCTTCCTGGTGCTTGGCCTCTTAGCTTCCAGAATAACATCCATTACTGCTTGGGAAAGATGAGCTGGCTGGATGCTTAGGTGATTTGCCATGCAGCCAGATTTAAGGTTTTGAGCTGGCTGTGAAGAATCTGATTGTTTTGCTGTGTGAGCAAATGGGTAACTTGTGATAAAATACAAGGTGGGCCCCGGGCCATATTACTCAATAGTGGGTACCAGTGCTGGCGTGGCCAGTCTGGGGCTATGAGCATCAGACGTAGTCTCTCCTTTCTGACTTTCAGAAGTACCTTTGTGAGCAGAGGCAATGGAGGGAAGGCATATACTGTCAGGTTTTCCAACTGAATGAGAGTGCGTCCACTTTCCAAGCTTGATGGTGCAATGTCCTTGTGCAAAATCTTGTTAGTTGATGGTTTTGAGGACTGGCAAACAGGTCTATGTCTGGAAGGCCCCATTTTTGAGTTATCATTGCAAATACTTGTGGATCCAGTTTCCACTCGTGGGGATCCATGATGTTTCTGCTGAGGTAGTCTGCCAATGTGTTCTTTTTTCCTGGCAGGAATTGAGCTTGTAAGTGAACTTGGAAAGCCAGAGCTGTCCCACAAGGTCATTGCTTGCCTGCACAGAGGGTAGGAGTGTGTACCCCCTTGTTTATGTACCACATTACTGTGGTGTTGTCCGTCTTTATTGTAAGTTGTCCTGGATGTAATAGACTCTTGAAGGCTGTCAGAGCATTATGTACAGCTAGCATCTCTTTTTGATTGATGTGCAGTTTCCTTTGATATGCAGTCCATATGCCTTGAACGCACTGTCCTGCCATGTGTGCCCCCCAGGCGTAGTCTGATGCATCTGTTGTCAGTTTGCCTGGCAGGGGGCAAGGTGAAAGGCTGACCCTTGTTGAGGTGACATGCCTGTGACCACCATAGAAACTCCTGTTGTAGGCAGGGAATGAGAGATATTGTGTCCAAGCTGTGGCTGTGTTGAGACCATACACTTTTTAAGTACCACTGTAATTTCCTCATATGCAGCTTTGCAAATGGTATTAGTAGTATGCAAGATGCCATGAAGCCCAAGGCCTGCAGAATTTTTCTTAGTTAGTTGGGTCTTTATTGCCATTGTTTTGAAATATTGAGTCAGTTGTAGTTTGTCTGGCGTCAAATAAGCCTTCTGGGCCGTTGTATTCAAGCTGGCACCCAGGAATGTCATATTTTGTGAGGGTACTAGTTTTGACTTCTTTTCATTTACTGTGTACCCCAGGCAACTTAGATGTTTTACAAAACAAATACAAAGGAGCAATTGAAAAGCCGATCCTTGGTAATGCACTTTATTCCACAGAGACTCCTATTCCTTCGAACACATTGAATGTGTTCGAAGGAATAGGAGTCTCTGTGGAATAAAGTGTATTGCGTATTACCAAGGATTCAAGCTTTCTTTTTCAATTGCTCCTTTGTATTTGTGTTGACTGGGCTGTTTAGAGCAATTGTTTTCCATTTGTTGACTTTATTTTAGATGTTTTACAAAAGCCAGATGTTGTAAGAGAATATCCTTGCTTTCTGTTTGGGTGAGGCAATCGTCCAGGTATGGGTATATTTGAATTCCTCTTTGTCTGCAGTATGAAATTACTGGTGCCAGGCATTTTGTGAAGACTCTGGGCGCAGTAGATAAGCCAAAGGGCAGTGCAGAGAATTGGTAATGGGTTGAACCTGCAATGAAACAGAGGTATCTTCTGCAACTTTGTCTGATAGGGACATGCAGGTATGCCTCGAGGGCCAATGTTACTAGCCATGCTTCCTTGCCCAGCATGGGAAGAAGCTGCTGTAGTGTTAGCATCTTGAATTTGGGTACTTGTAAGAAGGTGTTTAGAATTGAAAGGTCCAGAATTGGTGTCCAGGCATTGTCCTTTCTGGGTAACAAGTAGTAGCACAACATTGCGAGTCTACCAAGTAACAAGTAGTAGCATTTGGTTGGAAAACTTCTACACCATTTGGTTGTATATTGTCCTTTCTGGGCACTAGAAAAAGAGTCTTGAGTAAAATCCTTGACCTTGCTCTCGAGTAGGTACCAGCTGAATGGCTCATGTCCATGAGAGCTGTAATTTGTTTTTGTGCCTCTGCCCATTGATTTTGTGGCAGGTTTGGCATTCCTCTTTTCATTGGCAAGGTGTGAAAATGGAATCTGTATCCTCGTGAAATTATGTCTAGGACCCATTTGTCCTTTGTGACAATGTGCCAGTTGTCTGAAAAAAGTGTGAGTTTTCCTCCCAAGGGGGCTGCCAAGAGAGTGTTGCTTGGCCAGATGAGGTGTAAGTCATTGAGTTTGCCTTCCGGTAGATTGGGACCGGTCTTCTCCTCCCTTCTGTGTTGCAGTGCCCCATTGGCGAGGTTTGTACTGTGCTTGTGGTTGTCCTCTGCCTCTTGGACGTCTGTATTTACCCCTCTGTGGCCTGTCAGTAGCTGGAAAGGACCAATTTTTTGTTGGCCAATTTCTGCTGAAGCAAGGGGACTGTACATGTAGGAAATCTGACTGTCTGCGTAGATTTTGCCTTATCCTCAATTTTCTTTAAGACGACTTCTGCTCTAGCTCCAAAAAGAACATCCTGTTGTAAGGGAGCATCTAGAAGCTTTGCTTTAACATGATCAGGCAGAGTTTGTTCCTTTAACCAAGCATGCCTACGTATAACAAACCCAGTGACAGCTGCTCTGCAGGAAGCCTCCAAAGAATCAAACCCACATTGTAAACTATGCTTGCCCACCTGTTCAGTTGCATGCAACAGATCCTGCATTTCTTTCAATTCAGACTGTTGAGGGACAGTGCTCATTCTTTGTTTTAACTGAGAGATAAGAAATTGCTGATACTTTAGCATGTGAAATTGGCAATTTAGTGCCCTCATAGCTAGAGTGGCTGAGGTGTAAACCTTTTTCCCCCACCTGTCTAGTGCTCTGGAGTCCCTTTCAGAGGGTACAGGATTTTTAGGCATAGAAGCCTTAGCCCCTTTGGGACCCTGGGAGATAGTCTCTGGATCAGCAACAGGGCTTTTATAAAGAAATTTGTGGGAATCAGGCACTCCATAGTATCTGTCAGGTTTGGCCGGAGCAGGAGGTAGAGAGTCTGGGTTCAAACTGGATTCTAAGTAAACATCATCCACAATGTCTAAAACTGGTGGGATGGCAAGTGGTCTGTGCTGGGGGAGTAAAAGAAACTCTCAGAGCCTTTTCTTAGAGTCAGAGTAGTCCTGACCTTCCCAGTGAAAATGTTCCCTCATAGTGTGTAAAGTTTCCCCAAAGGAGCAGTCTTCAGGAGAAGCTGAGGGAATGGAATCCTCAGCATCGGAATCTTCATAAGGGGAGAAGGAGTAGTCTTGGTCCTCAGAGGAGTCTGAAGAAATGGACACTTGTTCAGAGGATGCACAATCTTCCTCTTGTCTAGGCCTTTTTGTCAGGAGGGGGTTGGGAACCCCTGATTAGAGATCAAATCTTCAGCCATTTTGAGCATCTGTTTCTTGGGCATGGGGCCTTGAACAGGGGACGGAAGTGCAGTCCTTTTAGGTTTAATAGGAGACTTCGTCTTAGGATACGTTTTAATGGAGAGTGTCGGTCTGAAGACGCCTTCAGAAACCGAAGGTGTTTCTGCAGCACCATCTTTTTTAGCTGTGTTGTCGGTTGGGGCTGAACAAGATGGCTGCGTCGGCCTGGTACATTCCGCCAAAAGTTCCGAAGCAGTCTCGGGTTCCAGATCTGCTGTAGTTAGGGGCTGCGTCGGAGCCTCATTAAAGGCCGGAGAACCGGAGACCGGACCAGGCAAGGCCTCGGAATCTGGCTTAGGCCTGGACTGCCTGTCCTAATTCTTTGCGTTTTTTGTGCACGCCGGTAGTCGGTTGCTCCGACGGCATAGTGTAGTTAAATTTTCTACCGTAGTGTTGTGCGAAATCAAAGCGTCTTTTTATAGTACGCTTATTAAATCTAGCACAAAAACGACAACTAGTGACGTCGTGGTCTGGGCCTAGGCAAGGTATGCAATGAGAATGAAAATCCTTATGAGGTATTTGCTTCCCACAAGAAATACAATTGTTAACTTTTTCTGACATTGGTCTGAGGCAAGAAATGTTTCCCCAATGGGGTACTTAGCTTTATAGAAGACTGAAATTAGAGTTCGAAAATCTCAGGAGTCAGCCGACCGGCACTTGCGAACTGCTTCTGCGTCGGGCACCACGCTGCAAGAAAGAATGATGAAAATGGCGTCGGATGCTTTATATATACCCCTGGTGCACTGACATCAGTTAAGAGGAGACAGCAACAGACGCCGGACCAAGACTTTGGAATTCCAGCAGACTGCGGGACCACCTGACAGCAGGATAACCCAAGTGTGATGACTGCAGCAGGGTAACACGATGAACATCTGATAGTGCATGTAGCCTGCTCTGAAGCGTAGGTATTTCCTTCAAGATTCCCTTATTGGAATGTGCAGGTAAGTTTCATTTAAGTCTAAGGTTGCCAACCAGGCATCTTTGCCTAGCATAGGAAGCAGCTGATGAAATGTTAGCATTTCGAATTTTGGGATTACCAAAAAGGCGTTTAGAATAGAGAGGTCCAGGATAGGATGCCAGGAGCGGTCTTTGAGTACCAGGAAGAGTCTTGAGTAAAAACCTTGTCCCCTTTCTTCTGCTGGGACAGGCTGAATAGCCCTGATGCTTAGAAGAGAGAACCTGCTGTTGAGCCTCTGCCCACTGATTTGGGGGTAGGCCTGGCCAACCATTTGGGGTTGGTAAGGTGTGGAAGTGGAATTTGTATCCTTAGGAAACTATTTAAAACGCATTTGTCCTGGGTAATGAGCTCCCAGTTATTTGCATGCAGGGCGATCTTTCCCCCCTAAGGGAGCAGGCAGTTGATCAGGGCTTGGAAGGTTTAAGATTTAAGTCATTGTGACAGTTTTCCAGAGGGGGGTGTCTTAATACTTCCAGCTTTGGAAGTGGAAGCCCCTCACTGATTAGGCCCTGTGAGCACCTTGAGACTGTAGCCTAGGTAGTCTGCTGTTCCTGGGTTTGGACTGAAGGCCTGGAAGAGACAGGAAAGGACCAACTCTTTGAAGGCCAATGCCTACTAAATCTGGGAGGCTGTACTTGTAGAAAATCTTTAACAGTTTGCATAGATTTAGCTTTTTCCTCCATCTTTTTAAGGACTTCTGCTTTGTTGCCAAACAGGCGGGTCTTGGTTTAACGGAGCATCCAGTAAATTCAGCTTTAACATGATCTGGCAATTTTGCTCCTTTAGCCAAGTATGCCTTCTAAAAACAGATCCATGACAGCAGCCCTGCAAGATGCTTCTAAAGAGTCAAAACCACATTGCAAAGTGTGTTTACCAACTTGTTCAGCAGAATGCATTAAATCCTGTAATTATTTATTTTCAGCACAGTCAGAAATCATCATTTTCTGTTTACGTAGTCCCACAATATGCTGCTGATACTTTAACATAAGAAACTGGCAGTTTAAGGCCCTAATGGCCAAAGTAGCAGAAGTGTACACCTTACCCCATCTGTCCAAGGCACTGAAATCTCTATCAGAAGGGGTAGGGTTTTTGGCAGTGGTAGCTTTAATGCCTTTAGGTCCCTGGAAAATGGTCTCTGGGTCCACAGTAGGATTCTTGAGGAGGAACTTGAGAGTCAGGTACTCTAATACCAGTCAGGTTTCCTGGGAACCGGAGGTGAAGTGTCTGGGGCCAGGCTAGATTCCAAGAAGGCATCATCTACAATGTCCAGGACAGGAGGGATAGCTAAAGGTCTGTGTTGAGGTAGGAGTAAGAATTCCCCAAGCCTCTTTTTGGAGTCAGTAATCCTGGCTTTCCCAGCAGAAATGCTCCCTAAGTGTGCAAGGTTTCACCAAAAGAAAAATCTTCTGGAGGGGAAGTAGAGGGAATGGAGTCATCTGCATCAGAATCCTCAGATAGATAAGGGCAAATCCTGCTAATCAGAAGAAACAGAAGTTTCAGAATCCTGATCAGAAAAATCAGAAGGAAAATCAGTTCTAGGTCTCAGAGGGTGAAGGCTGGCTTCCCCTAAATAAAGTAATAAGGTCTTCAGCCATTCATATCATTTGTTTTTTAGGCATATGGGCCTGACCATGAGGTTTGGATGTCTGTTTTCTAGGCCTTGAAGATGGCGTTGGTCTGAAATGCAAGTCAGTAGGCCTGAATACACCCTCAAAAGCTGGTGCCTGCACAGCGGCTCCAGACCCATCCAAGGTAGAGACATCTGCAGGTTCCACGGTCGAAGAAGCATCTCGCAGTATACCCTTCCGACTTCGTCTCAGTAGAGGCCTGCTTATCTGAAGTAGCGGGTATCAGGGGCTGCGAAAGTACCAAAGTACCGACGAACTGGCAACTAGCTTAACAGAAGCGTCATCGGCAACTTTGGACCTATGCAGTCTGTCTTTATCTTTACGTTTTTTTAGAAGGTCGGTAGTCAGATGGCTTACCAAAGCCATTTCTGGATAATTAAACAGAGTACTGAAATAACTTGATGCAAAAATTAACAGACGAAGAGTTACAGGATTGAATAAGGCACAAAACAGACAGCAAGGGACGTCGTGGTCTGGGCCTAAACAAGGAATGCAGTATGAATGAAAACCTTTGAGATATTTGCTTTCCACAGGTAATACAACTGTTAACTTTTACTGACATTGGTTTAGAGCAAAAAAAAAAGGATCCCCAATGGGGTACTTAGCTTTTTTTAAGACTTCGGTTCTGAAACTCAAAAACAAAAATTTCAGGAGTCTGTCAACCGGCACTTGCGAACTGCTACTTCGGGCACCGCACGGTAAGAAAGACTGATGTAATGGCGACAGCTGCATGCTTTATACCCCTGACGACCTGACGTCATCTGATGTAGGACCCAAGACTTAGATATTCAGGCCGGCTGAGGGCTACCTCTAGCCGATAACCCAAATGTAATGACTGCAACAGTGAAACACGAAGAAAGTACAGTTGTGTACCTACCATAAATGTAGATGTTAGAGTGTATTCACTGTTGCAGTCATTACTCTTGGGTTATCCTGCTGGCAGGCTACCCGCAGTCGGCCTGAATTCCAAAGTCTAGGTCCGGTGTCGGTTGCCGTCACCTCCTCCCTGACGTCAGTGCGCCAGGGGTATAAAAGATGCAGCAGACGCCATTTTCTGCAGTTTTTCTTGCCCTAGATGTCAGGTGCCCCCAAAATGGTAGGCTAAAAATTATGCCAATAGTTACGTATGCAATAAAATAAACATTTCCTTCATCTACAAGCAAATACACCACATAGGTTGTATAGGGTATAGAATAGTCACAGCAAAGACAAGGGGGATGGTGGGTGGGTAACCTGGACTGCAATAGTGAATACACTTGAACATCTATATTTATGGTAGGTACACAACTGTACTATGTTCGTGTTTCACTGTTGCAGTCATTACTCTTTGGTAGAATCCCAAAGCTGAGGTTGGGTGGCTGGGCCTAATTAGGATTAGGAGAGGCTATAAGGCCCTGTAGAACTGCAGTGGCAAAGCCTGCTCTGGATTTAGAGTAGAGAGGTAAATGATAGTGCTTGGTAAAAGTGTTCACTGAATTCCAAGTTGCAGCCTCTAAAATAGCTTTGGTTGGTACTCCTCTGAGAAAGGCTGCTGAAGTGGCTGCTGCCCTGGTTGAATGTGGCCTAATGCCCTTAGGCACTGATTTACCATGTTGTGAGTAGCAAAAACGAATGCAGTGGCCTATCCATTTTGAAATAGTCTGCTTTGAGATGGGCTTTCCTTGAGATCCTGCAGTACATGCCACTAAGAGTTGCTCAGTCTTTCTGAAAGCTTTAGTTCTGTCCAAGTAGAAGCGTAGTTGTCTGTGTATGTCCAAAGAATGCAGGAGTCTCTCACCCTTATTCTGTGGGTTTGGATAAAAAGTAGGCAAATCCATGGTTTGGTTAAGGGCCACACTGGACACTACCTTAGGCATAAATGTTGGGTTCGTCCTTAGAGATATCCTGTCTGGATGGAAAATGATGAAAGGTTCCACAGCCATGAGTGCCTGTAACTCAGACTTAGTCTTGCAGAGGTTATCGCTAGGAGCAGAGCTGTTTTCCAAGATAAGAACTTTATATCAGCTATATTGGCGGGCTCAAAAGGCGGTAGTGTGAGTTTTTCCAAGACATAATTGAGGTCCCATGCAGGTATTGGGGCTCTCCTTGGTGGTCTTATGTTTTTGGCCCCCCTGAGGTACTGCCTTAGCAATGGATGAGAAAAAATAGGTGGTTCTGTATTGCAATGAGCTGAAATGGCAGAGGCATGAATGGATTTTAATTGATGAAAAGGATAGGCCTTTGTCCAGTATCTCAGTTAGGTATTGTAAAATCTGAGGAATATTTGGTGCCATGTCAATTCCTTGCGCCTGGTTCCAAGCACAGAATCTTTTCCATTTCTCTGCGTAAGATTTTCTGGTACTGGGCCTCCTGGCCTCCAAAATATCATCCATCACTGCTTTAGAGAGAGGTGTGTTCTGAATGGCTACATTATCCGCCATGCTGCCAGATTTAGGGTCCTGAGTTAGCTGTGGAGGATCAGATTGTTTCACTGGGTCAGTAAGTGAGGAATGAGAGGCAATGTCCAGGCTGGGCCATGAGACAAGCTTTTTAGGATTGGGTACCAGTGCTGGCGTGGCCAGTCTGGGGCAATCAGAATCATTTTTGGCTTCTCTTATCTGACCTTTAGAAGTACCTTGGGGAGGAGAGGCAGAGGAGGAAAGGCATATACTGTTAGGCTTTTCCAGTTGAATGATAGAGCATCCACTTTCCATGCTTGCTTGTGATAAGTCCTTGTGCAGAATCTCTGTAGTTGGCAGTTGTGAGGGGAGGCAAATAGATCTATGTCTGGGCATCCCCATTCCTTTATCATGCTGAAGACTTGAGGATCCAGTTTCCACTCATGTGGATCCGTGAGGTTTCATCTTAGTCTGCCAGAGTATTTTTCTTTCCTGGCAGGAATTGTGCTTGCAGGTGTACTTGATAAGTCAATGCTATGTCCCACAAAGTCATGGCTTGTCTGCAGAGGGGGTAGGAATGTGTGCCTCCCTGCTTGTTTATGTACCACGACTGTTGTATTGTCCGTCCTTATCAGTAGTTGTCCTGGATGAAGTAGGTCCTTGAAAGCTGTCAGGCATTCTGAACAGCTAGCATCTTTTTGATTGATATGTAGATGCATTTGGCTTGTGGGCCATGTGCCCTGAATACACTTCCCTGCCATGTGGGCCCCCCAGGCATAATCTGATGCATCTGTTATTGATTGCCTGGCTGTGGGTAGAGTGAATGGCTGTCCCTTGTTGAGGTGACAGGCCTGTGCCCATCATCAAAACTCCTGCTGCAGGGCAAGGAATGAGGGCAATTGCTGTTTCCAGGCTGTGACAATGTTGAGTCCAAACACTTTTCAGGTACCATTGAAGTTTCCTCATATGCAGTCCGGCATATGGAATTAACAGAATGCAGGATGCCATGAAGCCCAAAGCCTGCAGAATTTTTCTTGCAGATAACTGTGTCTTTGTTGCCAACACTTTGAAGAAAGAAGTCAGTTGCCTTTGTCTGGCGTGAGTTAAGCCATCTGGGAAGTTGTATTTAAGCTTGCACCCAGGAATATTATCTCTTGAGGGGGCACTAGTTTTGATTTCTTTTCATTTACTGTGTACCCTAGGCAGATTAATAATCTTTTTACGAACGCCAGATGCTTTAGTAGAATGTCCTTGTTCTCTGCTTGTATAAGGCAGTTGTCCAAGTAAGGGTATATTTGAATTCCTCTGTCTGCAAAATGCAATTACTGGTGCCAGGCATTTTGTGAAGACCCTGGGCGCAGTAGATAAGCCAAAGGGCAGTGCAGAGAATTGGTAGTGCATTGAGCCAGCTATGAATCTGAGGTATCTTCTGCAAGATTTTCTGATTGGGATATGCAGGTATGCCTATTTTAGGCCCAAAGTTACAAGCCAAGCCTTCTTGCCCAGCATGGGCAGAAGCTGCTGCAGTTAACATTTTGAATTTTGGAATGTCCAGAAATGTGTTTAGAATAGACAGGTCCAGTATTGTCTCCAGGCTTTGTCCTTTCCGGGTACCAAGAAAAGTCTCAAGTAAAATCCTTGTCCCTGCTCTTGCTGTGATACTTGCTGAATGGCCCTCATTGTCCATGAGGGATGAAATTTGTTTTTGTGCCTCTGCCCATTGATTTTGTGGCAGGTCTGGCATTCCTCTTGTCTTTGGCAGGGTGTGAAAATGGAACCTGTATCCCTGAGACACTATATTCAGGACCCATTTGTCCTGGGTGATCATGTGCCAATTTTGAGAGAAAAGTGCTAGTTTTCCCCCTAAGGGAGCTGCCAAAAAATAAGTGTTTGGTGCTGGCAGAGGCAAGTCATTGGGACTGTTTCCTGTATGGCTGTGATTTGTCTTCTCCGCTTTTGGAGGTAGAAGTGCCCCAGTGTTTAGGCCTGTATGAGCCCTGGGGCTGGGATCTGCCTCTGGGGCATCTGTATCTGCCTCTGTGGCCTGTCTGACACTGGAAAGGACCAATTCTTTGTAGGCCAGTTACTGCTGAATCTTGGTGGCTGTACCTCTAAGAAATCCTTTACGGTTTGCATAGATTTCGCTTTGTCCTCCATTTTCTTCAACACCTCCTCTGCTTTAACACCAAATAAGGCATCATGCAGTAATGGAGCATCTAATAATTTTGCTTTAACATGATCAGGCAGATTCTGTTCCTATAACCAAGCATGCCACCTAATGACAGAACCCGTAACTGCGGCCCTACAAGAGGCCTCCAGAGAATCAAAACCACATTGCAATGTATGCTTTCCCACTTGTTCAGTTGCATGCAATAAATCCCGCATTTCCTTATTTTCTGCACAAACAGAATTTGCCAACATTTTCTGTTTTAGCAGTGACATTAAGTATTGCTGATATTTAATCATATGAAATTGACAACTTAAAGCCCTCACAGCCAAAGCAGCAGAAGTGTAAACCCTTTTGCCCCATCTGTCTAGTGCCCTTGAATCCCTGTCAGAGGAGATAGGGTTTTTTGCAGTAGAAGCCTCGACCCCTTTGGGACCCTGAGAAATAGTTTCAGGGTCAGCAGCAGGGTTTTTATAAAGACATTTATGTGAATCTAGAACCCTGTAATATCTGTCTGGTTTAACAGGGGCTGGGGGTAATGAGTCAGGAGAAAGGCCGAACTCTGAAAATACATCTACAATGTCTAACAGGGGGAATAGCCAGAGGCCTGTGTTGAGGTAGTAAAAGGAAATCTCCAAGCCTTTTCTTTGATTCTGAATAGTCTTGGCTCTCCCAGTGGAAGTGCTCCCTCATGATATGCAAGGTTTCCCCAAAAGAAAAATCCTCAGGAGAAGAGGCTGAAGGGACAGATTCTTCAGCATCAGAATCCTCATAGGGAGGAAGAGAGTATTCCTGTATAGAAGAGGAGTCAGAGGAAATGGAAACCTGATCTGAGGAATCCGTCTGTCTCTTGCCTAGGCCTTTTGTCAGGAGGGGGATGGGAACTCCTGATCAAGGTAATTAGGTCTTCGGCCATTTTGAGCATCTGTTTTTTAGGCATGGAAGTCTGTCCTGGATAATGCTGTACTCGTTTCTTTGTCTTAAGAGCTGCTTTAGTTTTCGCTTTAGAAGCTGAAGTAGGCTTTACATATAACTGTGTAGGTCTGAAAACACCCTCAGAAGCCGAAGCCTGCTCAGCGGCTCCGGACACATCTGAAGGAATGGTTTCAGAGTGTCCAATACCTTGAGTATCCAGAGGCCTAGCTGGCTCCATGTGAGAGTAGTCAGCGGCCTGTGGCTCTGAGGTAGCGGGCGCCAGGGGCTGCGAAAACGTCTGAGAACTGGCGACTGGCTTAGCGTAAGCCTCGTTGGTTTTGGATCTCTGATGCCTGTCCTTTTCTTTTTCCTTGCGTTTTTTAGAAACTGCGATCGGCTATTCAGACGGCATTATATAATTGAAACTTCGGCCAAAGTAATGGAAAGCAAAATCAGACGCTTAATAGTGTGTTGGTTAAATCTAGCACAAAACAGAGAGCTAGCAACGTTGCGATTAGGGCCTAGGCAAGGAATAAGGTAAGAGTGAAAATCCTTATGAGGTATTTGCTTCCCGCAAGAAATACAATTAACTTTTTTTGATATCGGTCTGGAGCAGGAAAAAAGTTTCCCCAACGGGGTACTTGGCATTAATGAAGACTTCGGATCTGAAATTAGTCTTTCAAAACCTCAGGAGTTGGCCGACCGGCACTTGCGAACTGCTTTTATTTCAGGAACCGCGTGTCAAGAAAGACTGGAGAAAATGGCGTCTGCTGCATCTTTTATACCCCTGGAGCACTGACGTCAGGGAGGAGGCGACAGCAACAGACGCCGGACCTAGACTTTGGAATTCAGGACTGTGGGTAGCCTGCCAGAAGGATAACCCAAGAGTAATGACTGCAACAGTGAAACACGATCTGAAAATGAGAGGAAGCAACAGAAAAAAATTTCCTGTACAGAGCATGGATGGCAATACAGAGGTAAGCATCCTTTATGTCTAGGGAGATCAAGTAAGCTTGAGGAAGCAGAAGTGGAAAGAGTCTGCAGGGTGGGCATCCTGAATGAGGGTACATGAAGGAATATATTAAGTTGGGACTAGTCTAAGATTGGTCTCCAAAGGCTATCTTTCCTGGGACCAAGAAAAATTCTCTAATAGAACCTTCTTCCTCTTCCTTAAGGGGCAACCTCTTGAATGGTTCCTTGTGATTTCAAGTCTTAAATGACAAGTGAAAAGGTGGATCTGATCCTTTGGTGGCTGTGGGATTCCCATGTAAAGTACTATGGTTATCCAATTCATGTAATAACCCTTTAGAATAGACAAGACCCAAATGTCTGTGGTAATACTTGTCCAATTTGACAGGAAATGTGAAAGGCTCTGGGAAAGAGGAATTTCTGAAAGTGTTGCCAGGTAGTCACAAGTTATCTTATCTGGAAAGGGAGTCTTCTGAGCTGAGGAAGACTGGGACCTAGGAGTCTGCGTGCGTGGTGTCTTATGTCATTGAGATGGAGTAGAAGTTTTTCTTTAGCACAAATTGCTCTCGCGGGCTAGTTCCTGTGAAATTTAGGAACAGAAGAGACAAAGATGAGTAAACTCCTGGAGTTCCTTCCCTTTCTCCTGAAAGGTTTTGAAAAGGGCTGCAGCATTAGAACCAAACAAGGCAGCATTGTCCAAAGGTACATCCATGGATCTTTGCTTTGAAGTCCTCAGACAAAGGCTGTAATCTCAACCAGAAAAATCTCCCGAGACAGAACATGAGGTAGCTGATCTTGCAGAGACCTCCCAGTCATAACTGATTTTATGGAAGGTCTGGTTACCTGGGATGAGATCCCCAAAAGGGAAGTTTTTTTTTTTTTTGCTGCTGGGAGATCTGTCAACAATTTGGATGCTTGCAAAAGGAGAGCCAGAACATATCTGGACATGTGCGTCTGGTAGTAAATGGTCCTAAAGGTCAGAGTAGAGGAAGTGCATACCTTCTTCCCCATTCTTTCCATCACCTTGCTGTCTTTATCAGAGAAAAGACGACTGGTGGAGGGCAGTAATTTTGAAGTTTTATCAACAGACAAGGAGATTACAGCAAGGTCCGCAAGAGGGCATTTATACAAGTAGCTGCTGTCCTCAGGCACCTTACAGAACATATATGGTCTCTTGAGTGCCGGGGGTTGAGAATTGGGGTGTTTAGATGCAGCCAGGAAGATATCTTGAAAGGCTGGCAAGACAGGCAGGATGGCTGAAGGAGGTGGTGGTCATAATACCTCTTCTGGACCTCAGACTTGAGAGCTTTCCCATTTGAAAAACTCATTTTAGTGAGTTTCTCTAAAGGAAATATTCTCTACAGGAGAATCCACTATTGGGGTCCACCTCAGGAGAAGCATTTTTCAAAGTAAAGTGAGTGGAATATCCTAGGGATTCATCAGAAGAGGATTAATCTTAATCAGACGCCTCTAATTCTGCAAGGGGGGGGTAGCAATTGCTGGGGTAGAAAGTGGCAAGGAAGAAAGCTTAAGTGCCAGGAAGACATTCAATATTCCCTGAGAGAAGGCCTGCCAGTCAGATGACTCCTTACTGAAGGAAGCATGTTCTTCCTCTTAAGGGGAAGCCCTACCCTAGTCTGTGAAATAAGTGCAGATGTAGGCCTGGGCTCCAGATTGGACGTCGGCACAACCTCGAAAGGGGTAGGAGGGGCACTGCACAGAACGTTGGAAGGAGCGAGCCATGGCTCCCCAATACTATTCAAACCTGCAAGACCTCTATGGACATGCCAAGAACCCTCAAAGTGGCTTACGGAGTAGTACCTACAGAAGAAAGACGACCCAAAACCATATGAGCCCTCAAGGTCTTCAATGGCCTTCAGAGAATTGTCTGGGATCAGAAGTGCAGCCAAAGATTCAGGCCTAAACTTTTTCTTCAGAGGCTCACCTGACAGACCAGCAGTACCATCCATACCAAACAATAGCCTCAAGTCTCTGGTTTCCAAAATAAATTTTAAGGGCAGGCAGATGACTGTGCAGAGTTTTCAGGACAAATGCCTGACAGATAGCACAGGCCTTGTAGTCATAATCAGATGCAAAAAAAAGACAATGGCCGTGGTTGCCTGTGTGTGGCATCTGTCTTCCACAAAGGCACTTGCCCTTCTTGGATGACATTAGCCTCTATAAAACATGCAGTAGCAAAAGCACAAGAGTTTTCCTCAACGGAGGACTTATCTGAAAGAACTCCTCTCAGCAATCAGATGGATGGCTGAAGCTGCTCGAACTGGCGGCAGAGATGTTCCGAGGATGGTATGTGCAGATGTCACTCAGCTTTACTATGTGCAATGTCGCACATACCCTGCAGTAGCGTAAGTCTTTTGTATACTGGCCGGACGTTCAAGTTACCTAGGTGGAATTGTCCCTCATGTTATGAATACTGCAACATAAGAATCTGTAGACTAATGGATTAGTAACTATGCATGCTGCAGCAGTGTACTCATTAAAAACCAGGGAAGCATTTCTACAATACTGTTACACTGACGTTACTGAAGAACAAAGTCCACTTCTGTGGGCTGCTCCTTTAAAAATGCAAAGTTTTTTTTAAAGACAACCCACATAGAAAAGGAACAGAGAAAAGAATTAGTGCACATCAGCTGCTGAGTGCTCTGATGCATATACAAATTCAACAGGACTATTTTTTTTTTTTTTTTAAATATTTTTATTCATTTCCAAAAACAAGAAAACATGAATGCAGGTTATTTATGACAATGAAATATTTACAAATTTAAAAAGGTAGGCTAAAACCTCTAAACAGATATCAAACATTAAAACCAAAATAAAGTATTTACAAGGGTGTCTATTGTTGACATATAATTGACTTTCTATACAATTGTTTCCTGATTATAATCTGCTGCAGTCATTATTCTCCAGTATTTCAGTTACTTTTTGCCATGCTACGTATAATGTAGTTCTTTCAGTTCTTCCTTTAATAGTATTCATTTCCAATTGCAATACTGCTGACACCATATTCATGAATTGCTTAAAAGTTGGAGAAGCTTTGGATTTCCAGTTTGATGTAATGTTCTTCCTTGGAATAGCTAGGAGAGTCCATAAGGTTACATATTTTGTTCTTGGCACACAGTCGGGTACAAATGCATTAAACAAAATAGATTTGGAAATCTGGAATTTATCATTGAATACCATTTGCAGAAAATAATTTTATCCCAATATGGTTTAATCAAATGGCATTCGTAGAACATATGTTGCCAGTCTGCTTTTATTGATAAATCACATCTCCAGCAGCCAATATTTTTCTTAAACAAGTTCCATTTTATGAGGGGTTAACATAAGATCTGTGTATGAATTGCCATGTAAAAAGTCTCCAATGTAATGAAAGTGATGTCTGCTTTGAAGAGAGAAGAATTAGTTTTTTATCTGTCATTTGGCATATGTCCATTAACTGATCTATAATAATTCCATATTTTGTCATTATTATGCATTTTTATTTTTTTGTTTGTTTTATAAATAGATAAGTATCCCTTTCCAGTAATGGGTTGATTCGTTAGTAATATTATGTTCTATAAGGTTAGGAACATTTTGTCTTATTGATGGTTGCATTGTTTCTTGTTTGCTTAACATATACTGTCTTAATTCTTGTACATGTAACCACGAACTATCTTCCATATTTAATTTCTGTTTAATCTGGTCTTTTGTCAGAGGTTTTCCAGAGTTTAGCAATTGATGCCAATATATTAATCCCTTTTCTTTAAGCATGTTGACTACTTCCATATTAAATGTTATTATATTACCTTGTGTGTACGCTACTGGATATAAAAGAAATTACCATGCTTTAATATCAGGATTGCTATTAAGATTTTGAAAAATTTTTAATGTATAAGTAATGTATTTGGAACTTATACTTTTATTCTTATGTATCGTCATATATTCCTTCATTAGCCATAGAAAATTGTTTGGTATGAAATCTTTATACTTATTTGCTACAACAAATCCTGATTTTAACCAGATTCTCTCATGAACTAGCTTCCATTTTGATGTATATTTTGAATTTAGCCATAATGATATTGTTTTAATAATGGATGAATGCAAATATATTTCTATGTCTGGTAAACCTATGCCACCTATATCCCAATCATCTAGATGATACTTCATAGCTATCCTTGTTTTTTTTGGATACCATAGGAATCTTACCATTAAATCATTTAATTGTTTTAGGTGCGATTTAGCTGGTGGCAAAGAACAAGCTTGTATGACAAAGAATTTTTGGAAATATGATCATTTTAATTATATAAAGTCTTTCTTCCATTGAAAAGAAGAATTTATTCCATCTTTGTATTAGATTTTTAATATTATTTAAGGTCTCTTTATAATTTGTTTCAATTGTAGTATCTAGGTTGTTAGTTATTATAATTCCCAAGTATTTAATTATATTATCGGTAGAGATATATTTATGGTATTTTTATTTAGATCTTTTTTATTAGTATTTATAAGCAATACATTTGTTTTGTTCACATTAAATTTAAGACTTGAAAAGTTTTGAAAGTTTTGAATAGAGTCCCATAATGCTTTTAAACTGCTATTTTTTAAGGTAATTAAAATATCAGCAAAAAGTTGAATTTTAAGCTCTAGGCTGTTGTCTAGTTGTATTTCTTCAATATTTTTATCCATACGTATATTTGCTAAGGGTTCAATGACTAGCGCAAATAACGGAGAAAGAGGGCAGCCTTGTTTTGTGCCCTTAGTTATTTTAATAGATTTAGACAGACAAGATCCCAGTTTTATATAAGCCAATGATTTTTCATATAATGATTTTATTAACAAAGTGAAGTTGTTTGAGAAGCCATATTATTCTAAAACTAACCACAGATAATCCCAGTTCACTGAATCAAATGCGCTATTTATGTCTAAGCTAATAAACATTCATTTTGTTTTTTGTGACATTTATATAATCAGTTAAGGAAAGAATTCTTTTAAAGTTGTCATAAGTGTTCCTATCTTTTATAAAACCTGTTTGATCCTCCTCTATCAAAAGTGGTAGTAATTGTTTTATTCGAGCAGCATGTATTGCCATAAAAAAAATATAATCTATATTAACAGGACTAATTTAAAGGTAATCAAAGACTGCAGCACCTCTAGTGCTGTGGTTTCTTATAGTTCCTGCCAGCCGTATCACAAAAAAAGAGCAACAGAACAGGATGCAGTGTGCCAGGTTTGTTTGGAGGGCGTTTCCCAAACACACACCTGATGTGAGATTCTGATTTTTTTTTCATTATCAGCTTTCCAGTTGCACTTCAGTTTAGCTCCTCTGCAAAAACACCATGTCCTTCCAAAAGACGAGTGCTGTACTAGTCAAATGGATGACTCCCAGAGCTCACATGGTGAGGCTGTACACTGAAAGTGCCAAGTTCTTTTGCCCTGGATGTTAGAAAACTGGCAACTTAACAGCTTAAGAAAGAACTTATTCACTACTTTTGGCATAAACAGCGGATTTTTTAAGTCCACTATCCCCTTATGGGAAAAATGCACAGGGTCCTCTGCAATTCTAGCAAAGTTGATAGCAAGTTTTCCCAGGTTAGATATTTAAAGGGTGAGGTCTGAATTAGCAGGCACAAAAAAGGGAGGGCAGCTGTGTTAGCCTTTTCAGACAATTCAGTCTCATGGAGAAGTATTCTTAAGGGATTTCAAATGAAGATTCCCATTAAGTGCTTGCTTAGTATGCTATCCATAGGTACTGCAGGCTAAAATGACAGGTGTAGCTTTAAAAAAAAATCAGACCAAAGAGAACACATTCTACAGGATCATCTACTCTGAAGCTGCACTGTTCCTTACCTTTTTTTGAGCCACCACAGAAGACAACCTCTTCCATTTGCATAAGTAGGACTTTATTGTGGCAGGCTTCCTAGCCTGCACCTGTAGTCAGGATGTCCTTAGCAAATTTGTGCCTGAAGAACACGATAGCTGAACATCTAGGCATTGAGTTGCAAAGGCTTTAGGCCAAGGTGTACTGGAGCCCCTTGGCCTGAATGAGATCTATTTAGAGGCATGTAGAGCATCAACTTGGGCATCTGAATGAGCAGTAATGATGTCTGGAAAAAATTAAGGACATCTTTGTCCCCCCTCCACCTCTTTCTGGATTACCTTGAGCAGAAAGGAGAAACTAGTGCCTAGAGAGACGTGTCCATTTGAAGAAATAATCTACTTCTACTTCCCACACTTCTGTGTCTAATGCTCTACAGCAAAGCTTTTGCAACTATTTGCCACTCAGAAAAGCAAGCATGTATTAAGACTGGGACACCACACCTGTAAATAACCTAAAGGAAAGCATCTGTGTGATATCTTTGTGATCATCTGCAGTTAATCTACCACTGAATTCAACTTAGCTAATATGCAGACTGTGTTTAGCATCACCAAAGACTGAAGACCTCTTCCAGGCACTCATACCCAGCCTACATAAGGGATAATACACTCCCTTCCTGTTACTGCCACTTCTTACAAAACCCAGATGGCTTGAAGGTTTTGGAGGCAAGAATCAGAACCATCTTCTTTATATTTATTCCTTAGAGTTGTTGCCCAAACAATTTATACCTTGAAGCCACACAAATGGGACCCCGGTTACATCCTCAGCATCCATGGTTAAGGTCCAAAAAGGCTTCTGGATGAAGGGCACCTCTTGATCCTACCTAAACAGGCTGGGCCCATTAGCCTAGAACACTGGTAGAACATGGTATTACAGGGACCATCTCATTCAGGTACAGAGTGTTTGCTCCTTTTACTTAGAGTACCTGGAGCTCTCTCATATCCATCCCTGCCAAAAAAAAACATTACAATTGTACATGTGATGAATACTAGTGCCTTCAGGAATAGATGTATGACCACTATTTCCCAGATCAAGTTTCTGAAGTATGACTCCACAGTATTCCACTTTGTGTTGAAGGAGGTAGGCCCTCTGACTCCTAGAATCAAAACAAATGAAGGCAGACCATTTGTCTGGACTCAGTAAGACATGACTGGAGGATGTTAAAGGAAAATTCCATGTTCTGGAAGCATGTCATGGTAAACTGCAGAGCTACTTTTATTCCTGCATCATTTATGAAATGTCCTTGGTGCAGAAATTAGTGACTGCTAGGGTCCAGTAACTCTGCAAATACCCTGCATGCAACAGTCAAACCAAAAGGGAAGTAAACTGACAATAGAAGCAGCAACCTCGAATTTGAGCATACAACAATGGTCCTTGGGACTTAGGAAATGAAAACGGGTATGAGAGGCTCAGGATAACCAAATCTTAAAGGAATGAAGGCTGTGGCTTACAATGCCAGTATACTGAATTTTGGAATCTTGAGACAAGTATTCAGATTGGACAGATCCAGTACTGATCTCCACAAACTCTCCTTTTTTTGGCACTAGAAAAATACTTAAGACCCCCTTTTGTTTAGGGTCTTAATGGCACCGGTTTATTACTCCAGCCTGGAGAACTTCTACCCTGAAGATCTGGTGGGACTAAATTCACTTGGTACAGGTCGGACCACCTGACATTTCTGGTTCTCTCAAGAACTGAAATTTTAAAGTAAAAAAAAAAGTTGAAACACCACTTGTCTTGTGCTATTAACTCAAAATTCTTACACACTTAACATTCGTATCACTGGGGTGGGGGTGAGAGATTGTGAGAGCAAGGGGTGGGAGAGTGGCAAGCTAGAGAAATTGAGGAAGATTCTGATAAGTGTTTATACTTGGAGTTTCATATACTCCCTTACTTAAATATCCTGTGCTCTCTAGAGGGTAAAGAGTCTTGGAGACTCCCTGGTTACCTCCCCTGGTCTCCCTGCCACTTTACTGATCCTTTTACAATTCACTTGCTTATTTTTCCTTGCCTGTTATAGCAGAGACCAGATTGATGGGTAATGACTGCATACTGTGACCAAGGGGAGTGTAAAAAGTCATTTGGGGAAGTCCCCCCCCCCTCCTTTTTTTATAGCACTTCACCACTCGGTGAAAGCAGATCCTAAATGAGAAGTGCATTAAAGTGTTAAATTCCAACAACCTCTAACAATGTCTGTAACCTCAAACAGGCATGTCTTCAAATGCTAGAGCCCATAAGGCTGCATTCAAAGCAGCATAGCCACACTTGACTGCTCAGCCACATGTCTGGGTGAAATGCAATAATTATTTCCCCTCAGATCTACACACCTCCACTATCTAGTCAAAGAAAGTAGTCAAATGTAGTCGCATGAAGCTGACCGTTAATGGTCCAGAAGGTCAAAGTGGCAATTGTACAATTTTCAGTTGGCCAAGCACTCCTCTCCTGTCACGGTTTTGATGCACTCCTCTTGATCAATACATACCACTACTTACTCTGTCACAGAAATTTTAAATAAGGGAGCAGATGAAACTCCAAGCATCAACACTCAACATTTATGAGGATTTAGTGGGGCAAGTGACTAGGTGCCAGGTTTTCAGAGACTGCCAAAAAGGCATCATCTTGAGCTTCCAAAACTGGAGGAAACGTCATAGCTTTAAGGGCAACTAGTCCCCACAGATCAAAATACATTTTCTAGACCTATAACTCTAGCTTTCCATTTGAAATGATCTTTCATTCTACAGATCTTTGAATGAGATCACTTTAGGAAAAAAGAAAAAGATGGTGTCATTAGATACTATACTATGGCATATTGCGGAGGTGGGCATCTGGGTACAGCTCAATTTCTCTCTTCCCTCTCTCATGAGAGAACTATGGACTGATCTGCAGTTGGCTGCAAGTTCTGCAAGACATGAAGGAATCCATGAGCAAAAGAAATACAGTCCTTTGGAAAAGTGGGGGAGTGCACACCTGCTGGTCACTTAAACAAGCAACTATAGGAAGCTGGGGGCTGGCATCATTCTTAAGCTTGTACTTTCTCTCAGCTGGGCTGGTTAGCTTGGAGGTCTGGGGACATCTTAACCTGGGATGTCTTGCCTAACTAAAATGCAACACTTCTGAAATAAGCACCCAAATCATGTTGCCTGGTGAGACTGACAAGGGCCCAGATTGTTGAGAAGTTTCTTGATCAGCAGGCATGGCAAACCTTCAAATAGTCTTTGAAGAAACCTTGGATACTGGAGATGCATGGACTGAGGGGTGCAAAAGCACTCTCATCCTGGAGTCTTACAGGGCTGATATAGTAGTCCCAGCTGTGTACTTTAGCAGTTGTTTTAAGGGGGGACAAAATGGAAGACAGAATAGCAGAAAAGTAAAGGCCTTGAACCTTTTTCTGTTTAGTTTTGTTATGTACACTTACCATAAATGTAGATGTTACGAGTGTATTCACTGTTGCAATCCTAACCAATGGGTTATCTGGTTCCTGGTAGCCGATTGGCCAGAATACCAAAGGTAAGTAAATATGAAACCGGCTGTCTGTTGTAAAGGACGTCCGATACAAAAGGAAGCAGCAGACGTCACTTCCTCAGTCTTTCTTGCCATAGCAGACAGGAGCCTCCCCCAAAAAAAGGCTTACACCAAAAATAAAGTAACTTTGGCAAAGAAAAGCAGATTCAGCCTGCACCTTAGGAAAGGACAGCACGAGAGGACCAAAAAAGATGGAGGGAGGGAAACCAGTACTGCAACAGTGAATACACTAACATCAACATTTACAGTAAGTGTATACAACTGGACTATGTTCACAGTGTTTCACTGTTGCAGTCCTAACCAATGGGTTGATTACCAAAGCCCAGAGAAAAGGGAGGAGGTACCAACAGAATCAAGGATTGGAGAGAATGCCCTGCAAAACAGCAGTGGCAAACCTTGCCCTGGCTCTAGAAAACAAAGGCAAATTAAAATGCTTTGTGAAAGTGTGAACAGAAGACCGTGTGTGGCAGCCTCTAAAATGTCTTTAGTAGGGACACCCCTTAAAAAGACTGCAGATGTGGAAGCTGCTCTTGTGGAGTGGGTCCTAACCCACTGAGGAGGAACCTTGCCATGAAAGGAATAAAGCAATACAATGTGCAATCCACTTAGAAATGGTTTGCTTAGAGATAGCTTTGCCCTGAGCTCCAGGGGGCAAAACTGACCTAACTGTGCTTATTTCCGAAGGTCTTTAGTCCTGTCCAGGTAAAACCTGAGCTGTCTGTGCACATCAAGAGAATGCAAGATCCTTTCACTTCTAATTTAGAGGATTAAGTAGGAAGGTGTATGGACTGATTAAAAGTCAGGCTAGAAACCACCTTAGGCATAAAGAGGGATTGGTTCTCAGATGTACGATCTGCATAGAAAAGAAAAGGCTACACAGCTGAAGTTTGCAGCTCCGAAAATCTCCTTGCTGAAGTTATAGCCAAGAGGAAGGCAGTCTTCCAAGAGAAATTTTAAGTCTGCAGTGGCAGCTAGCTCAAAAGGAGGAAGAGTGAGTTTCTCTAAAACAAAATAAATATCCCAGGCTGGAGTAGGGGGGGCCTTTCTGGGAGGTTTTAAGTTGCAAGCACCTCTGAGAAACATTCTGATCAGGGGATGAGAAAAAATGGGCTGCTCAAAAGAACAATGAGCAGAAATGGCTGAAGCATGGATCTTGAGGAGAAAAAAAGCCCAGCCTGAAGCAAATCAGCCAAGTATTCCAGTCTCAGAGGAAGATTAGGCTGAGAAGAGTCCCCCCTAGCTTGCATCCAATGAGAGAATCTTTCCCATTTACCAGCGTAGGACTTCCTAGTGCTAGGCCTCCTGAAGTACATTAACCACCTGCTGGGAAAGGGAAGAAGAAATGGATTGATTCATGCAATGAGCCATGCTGCCAAATGGAGAGGCTGAAGATGAGGATGTAGAATGTTTCCCGATTTCAGAGGAAGACGCCAAGGAGGAAATTGGGAGGGACTGCGAAACAGTGTATACCAATGCTGTCTGGGTCGGTCTGGAGCTAGGAGAATGGTCCTTGGTCTTTTGTCCCTGATCAATAATACACTCAGAATAGAAAGAGGAGGGACGGCGTAAACTGACAGAAGCATCCAAGGGAAGGACAGAGCATCCACTCTCCAGGTCTTGCTGTGATGTTGTCTGGTGCAAAAAAGTGGTAGAAGGCGATTGTCTGGGGAGGGGAAAGATCCACCTGAGGAGTGCCAAAACGTTGAATGATGCTGTAAAAAAAGACTGCTCTGTTTACTTGCCACTCGTGAGGATCCAGGGTCTGTCTGCTCAAGTGGTCTGCCAAAACACAGTCTCCCTGAAAGAAACTGAGCTAGGAGATGCAGGCACAAGGATACTGCTGTGGACCAGAAACTCATGCTTCGTCTGCACAGGGGGGTAAGAATGAGTCCCCGCCCTGTTTGTTGATGTACCACATGACTGTGGTGTTATCTGCTCTGACAAGCAGAGTTCTTGGAGAAAGAAGATGCTTGAAAGCTATCAAGGCCTTCTATCAACTCCTTTAGGTTTATATGCACGTGCAGCTGCTGGGCGTTTCAATGTCCCTGTATGCCATCTGCCATCCAGGTGAGCTCCCAGGTGTGGTCCGATGCATCCGTGGTAAGAACTTGAATGGCAGGAGGTGGGAGAAAAGGCATACCTTTGTTTTGTAGACAGGCTGTAGCCCACCATAGAAACTCTCTATAAACATGGAAGCAGAGGAATTGTATCCAGGTCCTGTGTGTTGACAGCAAAGGTTCTTTAGGTACCATTGCACTTTCCTCATGCAGTCTTGCATATGGAATCATGAGAATGCAAGAGGCCATGTATCCCAGAGCTTGCAAGTACTTCCTTGCAGGCAGCTGGGACAAGCTTGCCAAATCCTTGAAGTAAACTGAAAGAGTTGCCTGCTTCTCCTGGGTGAGATATCTGGACAGCTGTGTTCAGACTCACTCCCAGGAATGTTCTCCTTGGATGGCACCATTTTTTATTTTTCCTCGTTGAGTGTGTAAACCAGGGAAGAGAGAAGAGTCCACAAATTCCAGATCCTTTAAGCTGTTCCTGAGAATTTGCTTGAATTAGACAGTCCAAGTATGGATAAATCTGAATTTTCTTCTGCCTGCAAAAAGCAATGACTGGAGTTAGGCACTTTGTGAAAACTCTGGGAGCCGTAGATAAGCTAAAGGGCAGCACAGAGAATTGATAATGTAGCATGCCCACTCAAACAAAGGTATTGCCTGCAACTTTCCCTGATAGGAATGTGCAGTTAAGCTTTTTTGAGATCCAAAGTTACCAGCCAGGAGACCTTGTCTAATATTGGTAGCAACTGATGCAGAGTGAGCATTTTGAACTTTGGAATTACCAAGAAAGAGTTAAGAATGGATAGATCTAGGATAGGACGCTGTGTGTCCTCTTTTTTTGGAACTAAGAAAAGTCTGGAATAGAAGCCCTTGCCTACCTGCTGAGCAGGAACTGATTATATTGACCCCATACATAAGAGAGACAAAATTTGCTTTTCTTCTTCTACCCTTTGGTTTGGAGGGGTAACCAGGAATCCTTTCGGTACCGGAAAAGTGTGGAAAGAAAACCTGTGTCCTAGGGATACAGTCAGGAGTACCCATTTGTCGTCTGTGATGATGGCCCAGACATTTGCAAAAATGGCCAACCTTCCCCCTAAAGGACTCTCTGGGCAAACAGGAACAGGCAGAAGTTGGACAGAGTCATTAAGCATGTTTGGATTGAGATGTAGGCTTAGAATGTCCTGCCTAAGAAGTGGAAGCATGCCAACGCTTAGACCTTTGAGGGGTAGCCACCTGCCCCCTAAAGATTAGTAACCTCTAGTCCTACAACAGTTCTGTCTGCTGTTATTAGGAAACATCCAACTCTTAGAAGGATAATTCCTGTTGAAGCGAGGAGGTTGGACTTGCAGAAAGTCTGTTTGCATAGACTTGCCCTTATCCTCCATCTTTTTGAGCACTTCCTCTGCGTTGCTGCCAAAAAGACTGTCCTTATACTAAGGTACATCTAAAAGCTTAGACTTGACAGGCTCTGGAAGGGGCTGTTCCCCAAGCCAAGAATGCCTTCTAATAACAGATCCAGTAGCTGTCTCCCTACAGGAAGCTTATAGAATTGTCAAAACCACAATGAAATGAATGTTTATTGAAGAGACTGGCAGAATTCAGCAAATAGTGCATATCCTTATTCTCTGCCAAAAGAGGCACACTTGCATTCTTTGACTTAATAGCCTCCAAGGTGTGCTGCTGATACTTAAACATATGAAAAAGGCAATTAGTAGACCTAACAGCAAGGGTGGCAGAGGTATAAACTTTTTTATACCACCTATCTAGGTTCCTAGATTCCCTGTCGGAAGGAAAGTAAAGCTGTGTACACTTACCATAAACGTATATGTTAGAGTGTAGAGTGTAATCACTGCTGCAGTCATTACATTTGGGTTATTTTATTTTATTTATTAATTTATTTTACATTTGTTAACCGGGCTAGTCTGGCTGGATACATGTCCATTTTCAGCAGAGGCCCGAGGAGAAAAGCTCCACTATCATACTAATTATACAGTTAAAGGAAACTAAAACACTAATCAAGAAAACAATCAAACAATAAAACAAAGAAAACAAAGCCTAAAAAAGCAAAGTACAAATGAATATACAGTATTACTGGTCTAAACTGGCCAGATAATTATCTATTTTCTGCAAAGGGTTGAGGAGGAAAGCTCCACTATCATACTATAATTGTTACAGATTAAATATCACTATACGAAAAAGAAAGAAACAAGCATTGTCAAAGAGAAAGGTAGTATTTAATATACAGCGTTAGCTATGAAAGCAGGTAGTATAGCAGTTATCAGTCAGGATTGGAGCATGGGCATAGCCAGTGATTTTGTAAATAATTTCTAATCTGTTTTTTGAAAAGCTGACATGAGCTTAGGGAGGTCAGTTCAGTGGGAAGTTTATTCCAATATGATCAGACAGTATTTGCAAATAAGGAGTCACCTGCTTTATTATGAGATTTGAGAGTAGTTACTAGGAGCTTGTTGGCTGAGCGAAGTGTCGTGAGATTTTTATAAGGTGTGATAAGGTTGTTCAGTATGGGTGTATTGGAGGGGTAATGTAGAATTTTAAAAGTCATGACTAGTTGCTGTAGGAGTATTAGGTTTGGAAGTTCTAGCCAGTTGAGTTTCTTTAAGTTAAGACAGTGATGGGTATGGAAAGGAGAGCCAGTTGCAAATCTGGCAATACTATGGTAGGCTAGATTCAGTTTCTGAAGGTTAGCTTTAGAAATGTTGATAAAGGAAGGAGAGGCATACAGTAGTGTAGAGATGAGGTGAGTTTGGGCAAGGGATACTCGGGATGTGGCAGTAAGAAAGGGTTTGAGTCTGTAGAGGGCACCTATCTTTTTATTTACTGCCTTGATAGTTAAATCAATGTGATAGTCAAAGTTTAGCTGATTGTCTATGGTAACACCTAGCAGTTTTGCGGAATCGTCAGGTTTAATGACAGTGCCATTGCAGGACACAATGGAAAAAGTGATTGGGGTGGATTTAAGGGTTGGAGTGAAAAGTAGAAGTTTGTTTTTTTTGGGATTTAGGAGGAGACAGATGTGTTGAAACCATTTTTCTGCAGCTGTGAAAACCAGTTGGGTAGAGGAGTGGAGTTCTACTGGGGATGGAGCAGAGCAGATGAGAGTAGAATCGTCAGCATACTGTATACAGGTGGTTGTAGGGAGGGAAGTAGGCAGGTTATTTATGAATATGGAGAAAAGTAGGGGACCTAAGATGGACCCTTGTGGGACGCTGACAGTCACTGGGAGTTGAGAGGATAGATGGCTGTCCCAAAGGACTGCTTGTTTTCTGTTTGTCAGATAGGAGTCAAACCACTGTAGTGCTAGTGAGTCGAGTGACAGGGATTCTAAAGTGTGGAGGAGAAGTTGATGGTTGACCATATCGAATGCTTTCGAGAGGTCTAAGAATAGTGCAGAGGAGAACAGGTTGTTGTTGCGATTTTTGTTGATTATGTCAGTGAAGGAGAGAAGGGCAGTAGAGGTACTGTGGTAGGGCCTGAAACCATGTTGTGAATCTACAAGCAAGTTGTTATTCAAGAGATGATGTAAGAGTTGATGGTGTATGCAGCGTTCCATTATTTTGGATAGAGGAGATAGAAGGGCAATCCACTTGCAGTAGCCCTCAGTCGGCCTGATTAACAAAGGCTTGGGAGCCTGCATCGGATGCGGTTCCTTCCATGACGTCAGGGGTATAAAACATGTAGCAGACGCCATTACATCAGTTTTTCTTGCCCCAGATGTCAGGTGCCCCCTAATGGTAGCAATTAAATCTATAATTACAAGGATAGACCTCCAACAAAAAAGCAAATACACCAAAAAGCTTTTTGAGCATAGTAAGGGAGAGTAGAGGTATAGCCAAAAGAAGAAAGGGGGCTGGAGGGAGGGTAAAGTACAGTTGTGTACACTTACCATAAATGTAGATGTTAGAGTGTATTCACTGTTGCAGTCATTACATTTGGGGTAATCTGCTGGCAGGCTGCCCTCAGTCAGCCTGAATAACAAAGTCTTGGGTCCTGCGTCAGTTGCTGTCTCCTCTTCCATGACGTCAGGTCATCAGGGGTATAAAACATGCAGCCAATGCTATTTTATTCAGTTTTTCTTGCCCCAGATGTCAGGTGCCCCCCAAATGGGGAACAAAAATATATATAAATATATAAACAGCAAAATATGTAAACGCACTTTTAGCAACAAACTTTACCTTCATCTAAAAGCAAATACACCACAAAGTATTTAGAATATAGTGAAGGAAAGAAGTTATAGAAAAGGGGGATGGTGGGTGGGTAACCCGGACTGCAACAGTGCAACACTAACATCTACATTTATGGTACGTGTACACAGCTGTACTATGCTCATGTTTCACTGTTGCAGTCATTACATTTGGGAAGAAACCCAAAGCTTTGGATGGGAGGATGGAACTAAATAGCATTAGGAGCGGCTATAAGGCCCTGCAGAACTGCAGTGGCAAAGCCTGCTCTGGATTTGAAGAAAGGCAAATAATAATGCTTTGTAAAGGTATGGACAAAGCTCCAATTAGCAGCTTCTAGAATGTCTTTAGTTGGAACTCCTCTGAGAAAGGCTGCTGAAGTAGAGGCAGCCCTGGTGGAATGTGACGATTCCCTTGGGCACATGTTTACCATGGTGCAAGTAGCAAAAGCGACTGCAGTGGCTTATCCACTTAGAAATGGTCTGCTTTGATATAGCCTTCCCCTCTGATCCTGAAGCAAATGCCACCAGTAGTTGCTCAGACTTTCTTAGAGATTTGGTCCTGTTTAAGTAGAATCTTAGCCGTCTGTGTACGTCCAATGAATGCAGAATCCGCTCCCCCTTGTTCTGCGGATTTGGGTAAAATGTTGGCAGATGAATTGTTTGGTTAAGAGCCACACTGGATACCGCCTTAGGCATAAAGGAAGGATTGGTCCCGAGAGACACCCTGTCTGGGTAAAATGTAATAAAAGGCTCCGCAGCCATGAGAGCCTGTAGTCCTGAAACCCTTCTTGCTGAAGTGATTGCCAAGAGGAAAGCTGTTTTCCAAGATAAATATTTTATATTCGAAGTAGCTGCTGGTTCAAAAGGAGGCAGGGTGAGTTTTTCCAGCACAAAACTGAGGTCCCATGCAGGAGTTAGTGATCTTCTGGGAGGCCCTACATTTGTGGCATCTCTAAGATACTGTTTTATCAGAGGATGAGAAAAGGAGGGGAGGCTCCATGTTGTAATGAGCCGAGATGGCAGAGGCATGGATTTTTATTGAAGAAAAAGATAGGCCCTTGTCAAGCATCTCAGTCAAGTATTGTAAAATCTGACGGATATTTGGTTTTGCTGTCTCCGTTCCTTGTGCTTGGTTCCAAGCACAGAATCTCTTCCATTTTATAAGCATACGATTTTCTAGTACTAGGCCTTCTGGCTTCCAAAATGACATCCATCACAGATGTACTGAGAGGTGTTTGAATAACTAAATGATCAGCCATGCTTGCAAGGTTCAGAGTTTGGAGCAGAGTGTGCAGAATTTGATTGTTCTGCTGAGACAGCAGATGAGGTATTTGAGGCAAGTACCAAGGAGGGAGTTGAGACATATTCCTTAGAATTGGGTACCAGTGCTGACGAGGCCAGTCCGGAGCAATCGGGATCATGTTTGTTTTTTCCTGTCTGACCTTTAGTAAGAAAGACTTTGGAGAGAAGAGGCAAGGGGGAAAAGGCATAGACTGATAGGTTTTTCCAACTGAAGGATAGGGCATCCACTTTCCATGCTTGTCTGTGATAAGTCCTTGTGCAGAATTTGTCCAGTTGATAATTCTGGGGAGAGGCAAACAGATCTATGTCTGGGCTACCCCATGTCTATGCTACCACGCTGAAGATTTGGAGATCCAGTTTCCACTCGTGCGGGTCCATAAGATTTCGGCTTAGGTCGTCTGCCAGAGTATTTTTTTTTTTTTTTTTTTTTTTTTTTACAAACGCCAGATGCTGAAGAATGTCCTTGTTCTCTGCTTGAATTTGACAGTTGTCCAGGTAAGGATAAATTTGTATGCTTCTTTGTCTGCAAAACACAATTACTGGTGCCAGCCACTTTGTAAAGAACCTGGGCGAAGTAGATAAGCCAAAGGGCAGTACAGAGAATTGGTAATGCAAAAAACCTGCCTTGAAGCGGAGGCATCTTCTGCACGATTCCCTTATTGGGATATGCAGGTATGCCTCAAGTCTAGTCTCACTAACCAAGCGTTTCTGCCCAGCATAGGCAGTAGCTGTTGTAAAGTCAGCATTTTGAATTTTGGAATGTCTAGGAACGTGTTCAAAATCGATAAGTCCAGTATTGGATGCCAGGCATGGTCTTTTTCTGGGTACCAGGAAAAGTCTTGAATAAAAACCTTGCCCTTTTTCCTGTTCTGGTACTGGTTGAATAGCGCCCATATCCATGAGGGACTTAACTTGTTTCTGAGCCTCTGCCCATTGATTTTGTGGCAGATCTGGCTAACAGTTTGGAATTGGCAAAGTATGGAAATGAAATTTGTACCCCTGGGATACTACGTTTAAGACCCACTTGTCCTGGGTAATTAACTGCCAGTTTTGAGCATGAAGTGCTAATTTTCCCCCCAAGGGGGCTGTCAAAAGATAAGTGCTTGGTGAAGATAGAGGGAAGTCATTGAGACTGCTTACTTTTCCTCCAGATAAGGAGGTGGAGGCACCCCATTGCTTTGACCTGTAAGAGCCCTGTTATTGGTATCTAGAGCCTTCTGAGCGCCTGGATTTGCCTTGAGTGGGTCTGTTGGACACGGGGAAAGAAACATTTAGTAGGCCAGTGACTACTGAACCTGGATGGCTGCACTTGTAAGAAATCTTTTACAGTTTGCATAGATTTAGCTTCGTCTTCCATTTTCTTTAAAACCTCTTCTGCCTTATTAGCAGAGTATCATGCTGTAAAGGGGCATCCAACAATTTAGCTTTAACATGATCAGGCAGATTTTTTGCTCCTTGAGCCAAGCATGCCTTCTAATCACAGATCCAGTAACTGCGGCCCTGCAAGAGGCCTCCAAGGAATCAAAACCACATTGCAAAGTATGCTTTCCAACCTGTTCTGCTGCATGCAATAATTCCTGTAACTATTTTCCAGACAATCAGAAATCAACATCATTTTGTTTCAATAAGTCCGTAACATGCTGTTGATATTTAAGCATATGAAGCTGGTAGTTTAAGGCCCTAATTGCCAAAGTTGCAGACGTATAAACATTCATTCCTCATCTATCCAGCGCCCTGGAATCTCTTATCAGAAGGGGTAGGATTTTTGGCCGTAGAGGCCTTTACATCTTTGGGACCCTGTGAGAGTCTCAAGATCAGCAGCAGGATTTCTGAATAGAAATTTGTGGGAGTCAGGAACCCTGTAATATCTGTCTGGCTTACTAGGACCCGGAGGCAGGTAATCAGAAGCCATGCTCGATTCCGAAAACACAACAATGTCTAAAAAGTACAGTTTTGTACCTACCATAAATGTAGATGCTAGAGTGCTAATACAGCTGCAGTAATCACAGATGGGTTTTCTGCCGTCAGGCGGGTCCTCGGTCGGCCGAATTCCAAAGTCTAGGTCCGGCGTCGGTTGTTGTCGCTTTCTTTCCTGACGTCAGTGAGGCAGGGGTATACAAGACACAGCAGACGCCATTTTCTTCAGTCTTTCTTGCCCCAGATGTCAGGTGCCCCCAGAAGGAAGGCAATACATAAATTATATTTATATACATGCAATGCAATATAATCAAAAATCAGTAGTTGCAAGCAAATATACCATAGAAGGATAACCCAATCAGGTTGTATGAAGAGGGGTTAGGTCCTAGGCCTTTACCAAAAGGGGAAGGAGGGAGGGAAAACTGTACTGCAGCTGTATTAGCACTCGAACATCTACATTTATGGTAGGTACAAAACTGTACTATGTTCATCGTGCATACAGCTGCAATAATCACAGATGGGTAGAATCCCAAAGCTACGCATAGGGTGGTAGGCACTAGGTGGAACTGGGACGAGCCAGAATGCCCTGCAACACAGCATTGGCAAAGCCTGCTCTAGTTTTGGAATATAAAAGCAGGTGGTAGTGTTTTGTGAAGGTATGCACAGAACTCCAAGTGGCTGCCTCCAAAATATCTTTGGTAGGAACTCCTCTGAGGAAGGCTGTAGAGGTAGCTGTGGCCCTGGTGGAGTGGGATCTGATGCCTGTAGGGACAGATTTTCCATGATAGGAGTAACAAAACCGTATGCAGTGGCCTATCCATTTTGAAATTGTCTGTTTGGTAACTGGCTTCCCTTGAGCTCCTACAGCATAGGACACAAAAAGTTGTTCTGATTTCCTGAAAGGCTTTGTTCTGTCCAAATAATAACGTAGCTGTCTATGGATGTCTAAGGAGTGTAGCAGCCTTTCCCCTTTGTTTTGAGGATTGGGGTAAAAGGTAGGTAAGTGTATGGCTTGATTTAAAGCTACCCTGGATACCACTTTAGGCATAAATGACGGGTTGGTTCGAAGGGAAACCCTGTCCTGATGGAAGATGAGAAAGGGCTGCACAGCCATGAGGGCTTGTAGTTCCGAAACCCTACGAGCTGAGGTAATGGCCAGGAAGGCTGTTTTCCAGGACAAATATTGCAAATCTGTTGAGGCAGCTGGTTCAAAGGGAGGCAATGTAAATTTTTCTAGAATGTAATTAAGATCCCAGGCTGGCATTGGTTGTTTCCTTGGTGGTCTTATATTCTTAGCCCCTCTGAGGAATTGTCTTAAGAGTGGGTGAGAGAATAAGGGTGGATCAGTGTTGAATTCTGCAGAAATGGCTGAGGCATGGATTTTTATGGGGGAAAATGAAAGTCCACTGTTCAGCAGCTCAGCTAAATACTGTAATACCAGAGGAAAATTCAGTTTTCTAGGGTCCTGGCCTTTTTTCTCATTCCAAGAGCAAAACCGTTTCCATTTTGCGGAGTAAGCCTTTCTAGTAGATGGCCTTCTGGCCTCCAAAATGACATCCTGCACCACTTTGGGGAGTAGGGTCTGTTGTGGTGTTAAGGAATTTTCCATGCAGTGAGATTGAGTGTTTTCAGCTGACTGAAGAGTTTTGTAGCTGTGCTGAGTCAGCAGAAGAGGCATTAGAGGTAGGGACCAGGGAGGAGTATGTGTTAGGCTCCTCAGGAGTGGGTACCAGTTTTGTCTTGGACAGTCTGGAGCAATCAGTATCATCTTCGGTCTGTCTGCTCTTGCTTTCAAGAGCACCTTGGGCAGAAGAGGCAGAGGTGGGAAAGCGTAAACTGTCCATGCTGTCCAACTGAATGAAAGGGCATTCACTCTCCAGGCCTTTGGATGAAAGGTCCTTGAACAGAACTTTTCCAATTGATGATTCCTGTGGGAGGCAAAGAGATCTATGTCTGGCCTCCCCCACGCTTGGATTATCTTTGTAAACACTTGAGGATGCAACTTCCATTCGTGTGGATCTGTCATATTTCTGCTTAGGTGGTCTGCCAGCGTGTTTTCCAAACCTGGCAAGTACTGTGCCTGAAGTTAGATTTGCCATTCCAGAGCCAAGTTCCAAAGTGTCAAGGCTAGTCTGCACAGGGGGTATGAATGTGTTCCTCCTTGTTTATGTACCACATTACTGTGGTGTTGTCTGTTCTCATCAATTGTCCTGGATGCAGGAGGTCCTTGAAAGCTGTATGCTAGCATTTTTTTCTGATTGATGTGAAGGTGCTTTTCCTTTTGGGACCATTTGCCCTGAATGCACCTGTCTGTCATGTGCGCCCCCCAGGCGTAATCTGAGGCGTCTGTTGTGATGACTTGATTTGCTTGAGGCTTGCAGAATGGGAGACCTGTGTTTGTTTGACATGCTTGGGCCCACCATAGAAATTCCTTTTGCAAACATGGAATTATTGGTATTATTGTTTCCAAACTGTGGCTGTGTTGAGACCATAGGTTTTTTAGGTACCATTGAAGTTTCCTCATATGCAACTTTGCACATGGGATTAAAAGAATGCAAGATGCCATGAAGCCCAGAGCCTGCAGGATTTTCCTTGCAGTAAGCCTGGTACAATTTGCTAGCATTTTGAAGTACTGAGTTAGTTGCCTCTGCTTTTCTGGCGTAAGACAGGCCATCTGGGTGTTTGTGTCCAAGTTTGCACCCAGGAAAGTTGTTTTCTGAGCTGGTGTTAGCCTGGATTTCTCTGTTGATTGTGTATCCCAGAGCATTCAGTAACCGTGTTGCATAAGCCAGATGTTCCAGAAGTATGTGCTTGCTGTCCGCTTGGATCAGGCAGTCGTCCAAATAAGGGTAAATTTGTATCCCTTGAAGTATGCAGTAGGCAATTACTGATGCCAGGCATTTCGTGAATACTCTGGGCGCAGTAGATAAGCCAAAGGGCAATGCAGAGAAATGATAGTGGATTGAACCTGCAAGAAATCTGAGGTATCTTCTGCAGCTTTGTCTGATTGGGACATGCAGGTATGCCTCCTTGAGGTCCAATGTTACCAGCCAAAACTCCTTGCCCAGCACGGGAAGAAGCTGCTGTAATGTGAGCATCTTGAATTTTGGTACGAGTAAGAATGTGTTTAGGATGGATAAGTCCAAAATGGGTCTCCAGTCGGTTCCTTTCCTTGGTACCAGAAATAGCCTGGAATAAAAACCCTGACCTTGTTCGTGAGTAGGTACCTCTTGAATAGCTTTCATGTCTGAGCTTTGAAATTTGTAGTTGTGCCTCTGTCCTTTGATTGTGTGGCAGGTTTGGCATGCCTCATTTTTGGAAGTGTGTGAAAATGAAATCTGTAGCCTCTGTTTATAACGTCCAGGATCCATTTGTCTGTTGTGACAATATGCCAATTTCTTGTAAATAATGCCAGCTTTCCTCCCAAGGGTGCTGCTAGCTGAGACTTGCTTGGCATGGAAAGGAGGAAGTCATTGGGTTTGTTTCCTGTATTGTTGTGCACAGTCTTCGCCACCTCTTGGTGCTGGAGTTTGCCATTGCCTGCCTCTATATGATCCTTGTGATTGTCCTCTGCCCCTTGTGCGCCTGTATCTACCTCTTTGGGGCTTGTCCGTGGCTGGAAAGGACCAGTTTTTAGAAGGCCAATTTCTGCTAAAACGTGGTGGTTGAACCTGTAGAAAAGCTTTGACAGTTTGCACAGATTTGGCTTTTTCTTCCATTTTCCATAGCATCTCCACAGCATTAGTACCAAATAGCACATCCTTTTGTAAAGGAGCATCTAGTAGTTTAGCTTTCACATGATCAGGCAAGATTTGTTCCCTAAGCCAGGCATGTCTACGAATGACTGATCCTGTAACAGCAGCTTTACTTGAGGCCTCTAGGGCATCATAGCCACATTGTAAGGTGTGTTTACCCACTTGTTCTGCACTATGCATCATACCCTGCAACTCCTTCAAATCTGGTTGTTCAGGTTGAGATATTTTATTTCTTAATTGTGATAACTGAAACTGCTGATATTTAAGCATATGAAACTGACAATTTAAGGCCTTCATGGCAAGGGTGGCAGAGGTATATACCTTTTTTCCCCACCTTTCTAAGGATCTTAATTCTCTTTCGGAAGGTAGTGGATTCTTAGCAGTAGAGGCCTTCATTCCCTTGGGGCCTTGAGAAATGGTTTCAGGGTCAGCATTATGGCTTTTGTAAAGAAATTGGTGGGAGTTGGAACTCTGTAGTACCTATCAGGCTTGACTGGGGCAGGAGGCAGGGAATCCGGATTAAGGCAAGCCTCCGAATAAACATCATCAAGTATGTCCAAGACAGGAGGTATCGCCAGAGGTCTGTGTTGAGGTAACAAAAGAAATTCCTTAAGTCTTTTCTTGGAATCAGAAAAGTCTTGGCCTTCCCAATGGAAGTGTTCCCTCAAGGTGTGCAAGGTTTCCCCAAAAGAAAAATCCTCTGGAGGAGATACAGAAGGAATGGACTGCTCTGCATCAGAATCTTCAAAAGGGGAGTAAGAGTGTTCCTCTACATCAGAATGTTCTGAAAAAATGGAGCCCTGATCAGAAGAGGAAGAATCTTCCTCCACTCTGGGTCTCTTGTCTGGAGGGGGTTGGGAACCCCTGATAAGAGTAATTAAATCCTCAGCCATTTTAAGCATCTGCTTTTTAGGCATGGGGCCTGGAGATGGGCCCTGTGCAACAGGCCTCTTGGGATGCCTGGCTGATTTGGACTTAGTAAAGGCCTTAATGGAAAAGGAAGAAGAGGGTCTAAAGACACCATGGGTGGAAGTGGACCTGTCCACATTAGGAGGCTCAACGCTCACAGTGGCTTCGGTGGTTGTAGTCTGGGTATGGGCTGAGGTACCTGTGGTCTCGGTTACAGAAGACACCGCCAAAGAAGTGTCGTCGGTAGTCAGGGATGGCATAGGCGTCTCGCTGAGAACCGGACCACGTGTATCCGGTTTTGGCGTGGTGTCGGAGACCGCGGACCTCGCGTGTCGGTCCTTGCATTTTTTGGACAAAAGGGTAGTCGGAGTCTCCGACATTTTATAATCAAAGGCTTTACCAAAAAGGTGTTGGGCGAACTCCGCCCGACGCTTAATTGTGCGTTTATTGAAAGTAGCGCAAAAGCGACAGCCCGAGACGTCGTGGTCTGGGCCTAAACAAGGTATGCAGAGGGAATGGAAATCCTTATGCGGTATTTGCTTCCCACAAGAAATACAATTGTTAACTTTTTCTGACATCGGTCAGAGGCAAGAAAAGTTTCCCCAACGGGATACTTAGCTTTAAAGAAGACTTCGGTATCCAATTTTTCGTAAATTCAGGAGCTGGCCGACCGGCACTTGCGAACTGCTTCTGCTTCGGGCACCGCGAGGCAAAAAAGACTGGAGAAAATGGCATCGGCTGTGTCTTATATACCCCTGCCTCACTGACATCAGGAAAGAAAGCGACAACCGATGCCGGACCTAGACTTTGGAATTCGGCCGACCGAGGACCCGCCTGATGGCAGAAAACCCATCTGTGATTACTGCAGCTGTATGCACGATGATCAGGAGGAACTGTCAAAGGCCTACACTGAGGAAGAAGGAAATCCGTAAGCCTCTTTTTTGATTGAGAAACCCTGACTCCCAATGAAAATGTTCCCTTAAAGTATGCAAAGTTTCTCCAAAAGAATAATCCTCAGGAGGAGATGCAGATGGGATGGATTCTTCTGCATTTGAATCCTCGTAGGGTGGAATAGAAAATTCCTGAACAGAAGAGGAATCAGAAGAAATGGAAACCTGATCTGAAGATTCATAGTCAGCGTCTTGCCTAGGCCTCTTAGAGGGGAGGGGGGGTTGGGAACTCCTGATAAAGGTAATTAAGTCCTCTGCCATTTTGATCTGTTTTTTAGGCATAGGGGCCTGAGCACGTGGCTTATGCGTCAGTTTTTTAGACTTAGATGTTTTTGATCTTATTTTTGAAGCTGGCGTTGGTTTTATATAAAAATGTTGAGGCCTGTAAACACCCTCAGAAGCTAGTGCCTGCCCAGCTGCTCCGGACCCATACAAGTGAGAAACATTCACGGGTTCAATACTCCGATAATCTCGAGGCATACCAGACTCCACATGGGTCTCGGTAGACACCTGCGACTCAAAAGTAGCGGGTATCAGGGGTTGTGAAAGCACCTCATTGAGTACTGGCGAACTGGAGACTGGCTCAGATTAGTCGGTTTTGGACCTAGACGGTGCCTTTTTCTTTACGTTTTTTGTGAACTCCGGTACTCTGATAGCTAACCGATGACATTTCAGGGTAATTAAATCTGGATCCAAAATATTTTGAAGCAAAAATATACTGGCGCTTAAGAGTGCGTTTGTTAAATCTAGTAAAAAACTGACAGCAAGGCACGTTATGATCTGGGCCTAGGCAAGGAATACAGTACAAGTGAAAATCCTTATGAGGCATTTGCTTCCCATAAGTAATGCAATTAACTTTTACTGACATCAGTAAGGAGCAAGAAAAAGTTTCCCCAACGGGGTACTTAGCTTTAGTTGAAGACTTTGGTTCTTAAACTCAAATGTGAAAATTTCAGGAGTCAGCCGACCGGCACTTGCGAACTGCTTCTGCTTCGGGCACCGCGTGGCAAGAAAGGCTGAATAAAATGGCATCTGCTGCACGTTTTTGACCCCTGATGACCTGACGTCATGAGAGAGGAGACAGAAACTGACGCAGGACCCAAGACTGTTATTCAGGCAGACTCAAGGCAACTTGCCAGCAGATTACCTCAAATGTAATGACAGCAACAGTGAAACAAGATCATCATCCAGGACTGCAACAGTGAGTATACCAACATCTACATTTATGTTAAGTGTACACAACTGTACTATGTTGTGTTTCACTGTTGCAGTCATTACATTTGGGTAGATTAAAAAAGCTAAGGGTGGGAGGAGGAATTCAGATAGCATTAGGACCAGCTATAATGCCATGCAAGACTGCAGTGGCAAAGCCAGCTCTGGATTTAGAGAAAATTGGCAAATAATGCTTGGTGAAAGTATGTACAGAACTCCTGGTAGCAATTTCTAGTATGTCCCTGGTAGGGACTCCTCTGAGAAAGGCGGTAGAGGCAGATGCAGCCCTGGGGGATAGGTTTTCCATGGTGCTTAAAGCAGAAATGAATACAATGGCCTATCCATTTAGAAACGGTTTGCTTTGAAATAGCCGTCCCCTCTGCCCCTGCAGCAAATGTCAGCAGTTCAGATTTCCTTTGAGGTTTAGTCCTGTCCAAGTAGAATTTAAGTTGTCTGTGTACATCTAAGGAGTGCAGTATCAGTTCCCTTTTGTTCTGCGGGTTAGGAAAGAAGGTTGGCAAATGAATGGACTGATTAAGGGCCACATTGGATACCACCTTGGGCATGAAAGATTGTTGCTGAGGGACACCCTGTCCGCAGGAAAGATGATGAAAAGCTCCACTGCCATAAAGGCCTGTAATTCAGATACCCTTCTTCCAGAAATGATTGCTAAAGGGAAACTGTTTTCCAGGAAAGGAATTTTAAACCTGCAGTAGCAGCTGGCTCGAAAGGAGGAAGAGCGAGTTTCTCAAGACCAAGTTAAGGTCCCAGGCTGGAGTTGGAGCTCTCCTGGGTGGCCATAAATTTCTAGCCCCTCTAAGGAACTGCTTGAGTAGTGGGTGAGAGAAGAGGGGAGGCTCTGTGCTGTAATGAGATGAATTTTGATGGAGGAAAAGGACAAGCCCTTATGAAGCATTTCAGTCAAGTATTGTAGAATCTGAGGTAAATTGGGCACTGCTGCACTCATCACTTGAGATGGACTCCAGGCACAAAATCTTTTCCATTTTGCAGCATAAGATTTTCAAGTACTAGGCCTCCTTCCTCAAATGATATCCATCACGGAGTTAACTAAGGGATGGTAAAGGAGAGATTAGGTAATTAGCCAGGCTGCTAGGTTCAGGGTTTGTAGCCGAGGGTGCAGAATCCGATTCTCCTGCTAACAGGGAAGGAGTCTGAGGCATGTGCCATGGGGCCAAGCGTGACACTGCGCAAGACGCGGTACCAGTGTTGGCGTCGCCAGTCTGGTGCAATTAAAATCGTCCTTGGCTTGTCCTGTTTGATCTTTAGTAGTACCTTGGAGAGCAGAGGAGGAAAGGCATAAACTGATTGGTTTTTGCAGCTGAAGGACAGAGCATCCACTTTCCAAGCTAGCTTTCTGGGAATCCTTGTGCAAAATTTGTCCAATTGATAGTTCTGGGGGGAAGCAAACAGGTCTATATCTGGGCTCCCCCACTTGCTTGTCAACATGTTGAAAATCTGCAATTCCAGTTTCCACTCGTGTGGGTCCATGAGGTTTCTCCTTAGTCCATCTGCCAGTGTATTTAGTTTTCCTGGCAGGAATTGAGCTTGTACATTCACTTGGTAGCTCAAGGCTGTGCTCCACAATGCCATGGCTAGTCTGCAGAAGGGGTAAGAATGTGTACCCCCCCTGCTTGTTTACGTACCAAATGACAGTGGTGCTGTCCATCTTTACCATTAATTGTCCTGGAAGAATGTGGTCCTTGAAGGCTGTCAGAGCATTCTGTACAGCTAACATTTCCTTTTAAATTTATGTGCAGGTGCATTCGACTTGGGTTCCATTTGCCCTGAAAGCACTTCCCTGTCAGGTGAGCCCCCCCATGCGTAGTCTGATGTGTCTTTTAAGGTTTGGGCGGCAGGGGGTAGTGTGAATGGTAGTCCCCTGTTTTGATGGCGGCCTCGGCCCACCAAAGGAGATCTAGGCGTAGGCAAGGTATTATAGGAATCATTGCTTCTAGATCCAGTGAATGTTGACACCATAAGCTTGAGTGATACTACTGTAGTTTCCTCATATGCAGCCTTGCATATGGAATTTAGAAGAATGCAGGAGGTCATGAACTCCAAAGCTTGCAGTATTTGCCTTGCAGATAGCTGTTTTTTGTTGCCACTTGTTTGAAGTAGTTTGTCAAATTAATCTGTTTCTCTGGCGTGAGGAAAGCCATGTGGGAAGTTGTATTCAAGCTTGCTCCCAGAAATATAATTTGTTGACAGGGTACCAGGTGAGATTTCTTTTCATTTATGGTGTGCCCCAGACAAGTCAGTACCGTTTGAACAAAGGCCAGATGATTCAAAAGTATGTCCTGGCTTTCTGCCTGAATAAGACAATCGTCCTAGTATGGGTATATTTGAATATTTTTGTCTTCAAAATGCAATGACAGGAGCTAGGCACTTTGTGAATACCTTGGGCACAGTAGATAAGCCAAAGGGCAGTGCAGAGACCTGACAGTGCATGTAGCCTGTTTTGTAGCGTAGGCATCTTCTGCAAGACTCCCTGACAGACATGTGCAGGTATGCTTCTCAAGTCTAGTGTTGCCAACCATGCATCTTTGCGTAGCATAGGAAGCAGCTGGTGAGGAGTCAGCAATTTGAATTTTGGAAGCACCACAAAAGGTGGTTAGAGTTGAAAGGTCCAACATAGGACTCCATGTATTACCTTTTCTCGGTATCAGGAAAAGTCTTGAATAGAAAGCTTGTCCCTTTTCCTCTTCTGGTACCAAATGAATAGCCCCCATGCGAGATAATTTGATTTTGGGCTTCTGCCCACTGATTTCAGGGTAGATCTGGCCACCCGCTTGGTGTTGGTAACGTGTGGAAGTGAAATCTGTATCCTTGGGACACTATTTAAAACCAATTTGTCCTGGGTAATGAGTTCCCAGTTTTTGGCCTGCAGACCAATCTTTCCGCCTAAAGGAGCATTCAACTGGGAAGTGCTTGTAAGTTTTAAAATAAAGTTAAGAGACAGTTTTCCATGGGGGGGGGGGGGGGGGTCTTACTACTCCAGACTTGGGTGTGGAAATCCCCCACTGCTTAGTCCCAGAGACTGAAATCTGGGGTTTCTGCTATGTCTGGGTTTGGCTTGAGAAGACCTGGAAGGGGCTGTAAAGGAACAATTCTTAGAAAGCCAATGCCTACTAAAATCTAAAAGGCTGAACTTGCAAGAAATCTTTAACAGTTTGCATATATTTAGCTTTAACTTCCATCTTTTTAAGAACTTCCTCAGCCTTGACAAACAAGCGGTCCTGATTTAAGGGAGCATCCAACAGTTAAGCTTTAACATGATCAGGCAAAGATTGCTCCTTAAGTCACGCATGCCTTATGAGCACAGACCCAGTAAAGTACAGTTGTGTACACTTACCATAAATGTAGATGCTAGTGTGTATTCACTGTTGCAGTCATTACATTTGGGTAATCTGCTGGCAGGTTGCCCTCAGTCAGCCTGAATTCCAAAGTCTTGGGCCCTGCGTCGGTTGCTGTCTTCTCTTCCATGACATCAGGTCATCAGGGGTATAAAACATGCAACAGACGCCATTTTCTTTAGTTTTTTCTTGCCCCCGATGTCAGGTGCTCCCAAAAATGTAGCAGAATTATATAAATATATATAGATACATGCATCAATATAAACTTTACCTTCATCTACAAGCAAATACACCATATAGGTTGTAGAAGAAAGATAAACTTCAGAATGACAGGGAGATGGCGTGGGGGGTAACCTGGACTGCAACAGTGAATACACCAACATCTACATTAATGGTAAGTGTACACAACTATACTATGTTCTTCATGTTTCACTGTTGCAGTCATTACAGTTGAGTAGAATCCCAAAGCTATGGTTGGGAGGCTGGAGCTAAACAGCATTAGGTGCGGCTAAAAGGCCGTGCAGCACTGGAGTGGCAAAGCCTGCCCTACACTTAGAGGGGAGAGGCAAATGGTAATGCCTTGTAAAGGTGTGAACAGAACTCCAAGTAGCAGCCTCTAAAATGTCTTTGGTTGGTACCCTGAGAAAGGCTGTTGAAGTAGATGCAGCTCTGGTGGAATGAGACCTTATGTCCTTGGGGCACAGGTCTGCTATGGTGTAAGTATCAGAAATGGATGCAGTGGCTTATCCACTTGGAAATTGTCTGCTTTGAAACAGACTTTCCTTCTGACCCTGCAGCATGACACCAGTAATTGCTCACCAGTTTTCTTAGAAGCTTTTGTCCTGCTCAAGTAGAATATTAGCTGTGTATGTCCAAGGAATGCAGAATTCTCTCCCCCTGTTCTGCGGATTTGGAAAAAAAAGTTGGCAGATGAATTGTTTTGTTAAGAGCCACACTGGAAACCACCTTCGGCATAAAAGTAGGATTTGTCCTTAAAGGCACCCTGTCTGGGTAAACTATGATAAAAGGCTCTACAGCCATGAGGGCCTGTAGCTCCGAAACTCTTCTCGTTGAATTGCAAGTAGAGCGGTTTTCCATAAGAACTTTAGATCAGCGGTAGCAGCTGGTTCAAATGGAGGCAGGGTGAGCTTTTCTAACACATAATTGAGTTCCCATGCAGGTAATGGTGATCTTCTAGGAGGCCTTAAATTTTTGGCCCCTCTAAGATACTGCTTTAGTAAAGGATGAGAAAAGATTGGTGGCTCTCTATTGTAATGAGCCGAAATGGCAGAGGCATGGATTTTGATTGATGAGAAAGAAAGGCCTTTGTCAAGCATCTCAGTTAAGAATTGCAACATCTGAAGAATATTTGGTTCTGCTGCATCATTTCCTTGTGCTGGATTCCAAGCACAGAATCTCTTCCATTTATCAGCATAAGATTTTCTAGTACTAGGCCTTCTGGCTTCCAAAATAACATCCATCACAGCTTTACTGAGAGGTGTTGTTTGTATGACTACATGATTAGCCATGCTGCCAGGTTCAGAGTCTGCAGTTGATTGTGCAGGATCTGACTGTTTTGCTGGGACAGTAGTTGTGGTCTTTGAGGCAAGGTCCAAGGTGGGTATTGAGCCAAGGTCCTTAGGATTGGGTACCAGTATTGGCGGGGCCAGTCCAGGGCAACTAATATCATCCTTGGCTTCTCTTGTCTGACTTTTAGGACCTTGGATAGGAGAGGCAGAGGAGGAAAGGCGCAAACTGATAGGGCGTCCACTTTTCATGCTTGTCTGTGATAAGTCCTTGTGCAGAATTTGTGCAGAATCTTTTCAACTGATAATTTTGAGGAGAGGCAAATAGATCTATGTCTGGGCTCTCCCATTTCTCCTTTATCATGCTGAAGACTTGTGGATTTAGTTTCCACTCATGAGGATCCATAAGGTTTCTGCTCAAGTTGTCTGCCAGTGCTTTGTTTTCCTGGCAAGAATTGAGCTTGATGTATTTGGTAGGTCAAAGCAGTGTCCCCACAGTGCCATGGCTAATCTGCAAAGGGAGTACGAGTGTGTGCCCTCATGCTTGTTTATATACCACATGACTGGTGTTGTCCGTCTTTTATCAGTTGTCCTGGATGAAGTAAGGACTTGAAGGCTGTTAGGGCATTTTGGACAGCTAGCAACGCTTTCTGGTTGATATGTAGATGCATTTGTTTTGGTGTCCATAAGCCCTGAATGCATCTTCCTGCCATGTGGGCCCCCCAGGCATAATCTGATGCGTCCGTTAAGGTTTGGCTGGCAGGGGGTAGAGTGAAGGGCAGTCCCATGTTTTGGGGACATGCCTTTGCCCACCATAGAAACTCCTGTTGCAGGCAGGGAATGAGAGGAATCATTGTTTCTAGACTGTGTGAATGTCGACTCCATAAGCTTTTTAGGTACCATTGAAGTTCCCCCATATGCAGTCTTGCATATGGAATTAGTAGGATGTAGGAGGTCATGAAACCCACAGCCTGCAGAATTTGTCTTGCAGAAGACTGGGTTTTTGTTGCCATCAGTTTAAAATAAGCAGTCAGTTGCCTTTGCGTGTCTGGCGTGAGGTAAGCCGTCCAGGCAGTTGTATTCAAGCTTGCACCCAGGAATGTTATCTTTTGAGGGTACCAGTTGTGATTTCTTTTCGTTTGTGTACCCTAGGCAAGTTAAAAGCCTTTTCACAAACGCCAGGTGTCAAAGAAGGGTGTCCTTTGTTCTCTGCTTGAATGAGACAGTCGTCCAAGTACGGATATATTTGTATGCTTTTGTCTGCAAAATGCAATTACTGGTGCCAGGCACTTTGTAAAGACCCTGGGCGCAGTAGATAAGCCAAAGGGCAGTGCAGAGAATTGGTAATGCATTAAGCCAGCCTTGAATCAGAGGCATCTTCTGCACGATTGTCTTAATGGGACATGCAGGTATGCCTCTTTTAGGTCTCAAGTCACCAGCCAAGCATTCTTGCCCAGCATGGGCAGAAGCTGCTGCAAAGTCAGCATTTTGAATTTTGGAATGTCCAGGTATGTGTTCAAAATCAATAAATCCAGTATTGGCCGCCAGGACTTGTCCTTTCTGGGTACCAAGAACAGTCGAGTAAAAACCTTGTCCTTTTTCTTGTTCTGGTACTGTCTGAATGGCTCCCATATCCATGAGGGACGTAACTTGTTTCTGTGCCTCTACCCATTGATTTTTTGGCAGATCTGGCCAACCATTTGCCATTGGCAGAGTGTGGAAGTGGATTCTGTATCCCTGTGATACAGTGTTTAGTACCCACTTGCCCTGGTTATTAACTGCCAATTTTGAGCAAAAAGTGCTAATTTTCCCCCTATGGGTGCTGCCGAAAGACAAGTGCTTGGGGTAGGCAGAGGGAAGTCAGTGGGATTGCTTTCTGTAGGTTTGTGCTTTATCTCCTCCAGATTTGGAGGTGGAGGCATCCCATTGCTTTGACCTGTATGAATCCTGTGGCTGATATCTGGAACCCTTAGGGCGTCTGGATTTGCCCCTATGAGCTCTGACAGGAAATGACCATTTTTTTGTAGGCCAGTGTCTACTGAATCTTGGTGGCTGCACTTGCAAGAAGTCTTTAACAGTTTGCATAGACTTTGCTTTGTCTTCCATTTTCTTTAAAACCTCTTCTGCCTTGATACCAAACAGAGAATCATGCTGTAAAGGAGCATCTAGCAATTTAGCTTCAACAAGATCAGGCAAATTTTGTTCATTTAACCAGGCATACATCCTAATCACAGATCCCGTAACTGCGGCCATGCAGGAGGTCTCTAAAGAATCAAAACCAGATTGCAAAGTATGCTTTCCAACTTGTTCAGCTGCATGCAATAATTCCTGCAATTCTTTATTTTCTGCACATTCTGAAATGATCATTTTCTGTTTCAGCAATCCCATAACGTTGTTGGTACTTCAGCATATGAAATTGACAGTTTAAGGCCCTGATTGCCAAGGTTGCAGATGTATAAACCTTTTTTCCCCATGTGTCTAGTGCCCTTGAATCTGTCAGAGAGGGTAGAGTTTCTGCTGTTAAAGCCTTAACTCCCTTTGGACCCTGTGAAATAGTTTCAGGATCAGCAGCAGGTTTCTAAATAAAAATTTGAGAGTCGGGGACCCTGTAATATCTGTCAGGCTTACTGGGACCTTGAGTTAAGGAGTCAGGGGTCACGCTGGACTCCAAAAACACATCATCCACGATGTCTAAAACAGGGGGGGGGGATGGCTAAAAGCTTGTGCTGAGAGAGGAGGAGGAAATCCCAGAGTCTAACTTGATTGAGAAGTCTCGACTCTCCCAGTGAAAATGCTCCCTCAAAGTATGCAAGATTTCTCCAAATGAATAATCCTCAGGAGAAGCAGCTGGAATAGACTCCTCAGCATCAGAATCCTCATAGGGAGGTAAAGATAATTCCTGATCAGAAGAGAAGAAATAGAAACCTGATCTGAAGATTCATAGTCAGTATCCTGCCTAGGCTTATCTGGAGGGGGGTGGGTACCCCGATCAAGGTAATAAAGGTCTTCAGCCATTTTGATAATCTGTTTTTTGGGCATAGAGGCTTGTGCACGTGGCTCATGAGTCTTAGTTTTAGAAGTTGCTTTTGCTTTGATTTTGCAGCTGTTAGTTTGATATACACATGTTGAGGTCTGAATACAGCCACAGAAGCCGGTGCCTGCTCAGCGGCTCCCGACCCATCTGAGGGAGATGCATCAGTCGGTCCAATACCGTGAGTATCTTGCGGCATGCCGGACTCCACATGGGTGTCGGTAGAGGCCTGCGACTCTAAGATAGCGGGTATCAGGGGCTGCTTAAGCGCCTCACTGAGTACAGGCGAACCGGCAACTGGCTTAGGATAAAGCTTAGTCCGTTTTGGATTTCGACTGCCTTTCTTTGTCCTTTTCTTTGCGCTTTTTATGTACTCCGGTAGTCGGACTGCTATCCGACAACATTTCTGGGTAGTTAATTCTGTTTCCAAAATACTTTGACGCAAAAATATACCAACGCTTAATAGTGCGTTGGTTAAATTTAACACGAAACAGCCAGGCACGTTGTGATCAGGGCCTAGGCAAGGAATACAGTATAAATGGAAATCCTTATGAGGTATTTGCTTCCCACAAGTAATGCAATTATTAACTTTTTCTGACATCGGTAAAAAGCAAGAAAAAAAGTTTCTCCAACGGGGTACATAGATTTAGTGAAGACTTCGGTTCTGAAACTCAAACTCTAATATTTAAGTAGTCGGCCGACCGGCACTTGCAAAATGCTTCTGCTTCGGGCACCGCGCGGCAAGAAAGGCTAAAGAAAATGGTGACGGCTGCACGTTTTATACCCCTGACACCATGGAAGATAAGACCACAACCGACGCAGGACCAAAGACTTTGGAATTCAGGCCGACTGAGGGCCAACCTGCCAGCAGATTACCCAAATGTAATGACTGCAACAGTGAAGTGCAAAGAACATCAGCAGCCCTGCAAGATGCTTCTAATGAATCAAATCCACATTGCAAAGTATGTTTACCAACCTGTTAAGCAGAATGCATTAAATCCTGTAATTCTTTATCTTCAGCACAGTCAAGAATCATTTTCTGTTTAAGCAACCCAATAACATGTTGATACTTTAACATATGAAACTGGCAGTTTAAAGCCCTAATGGCCAAGGTTGCAGAAGTGCAAACCTTCTTACCCCATCTATCCAGCACTCTGAAGTCTCTATCAGAAGGGGTAGGATTTTTAGCAGTAGAAGCCTTAATGCCCTTGGGTCCCTGTGAAATAGTCTTTGGATCCGCAACACAAATTTTTAAAAAGAAACTTGTGTGAATCAGGAAAGTACAGTTGTGTACACTTAGCATAAACGTAGATGTTAGAGTGTATTCACTGTTGCAGTCATTCCATTTTGGGTAATCTTCTGGCAGGTTGCCCTCAGTCGGCCTGATTAACAAAGTCTTGGGTCCTGCGTCGGTTGCCGTCTCTTCTTCCATGACGTCAGGTCATCATGGTTATAAAACATGCATCCGACACCATTACATCAGTTTTACTTACCCAGATGTCAGGTGCCCCCCTAATGGGGAACCAATAAAATTAAAACACAAAAAATATACCTCCAACCAAAAGCAAATACACCAAAAAGGCTTTTAAGCATAGTAAAACAAAGTAGAGGTATAGCTAGAAAAATGTAGGGGGCTGGAGGGAGGGTAACCAGGACTGCAACAGTGAATACACTCCAACATCTACATTTATGTTAAGTGCACACAACTGTACTATGTTCTTCATGTTTCACTGTTGCAGTTATTACATTTGGGTAGATTCCCAAAGCTATGGTTGGGAGGAGTTTATACAGCATTACAGCCAGCTATAAGGCCCTACAAGACAGCAGTGGCAAAACCAGCTCTGGATTTAGAGAAAATTGGTAAACGATAATGCTTGGTGAAAGTATGTACAGAACTCCCGGTAGCAGCTTCTAGAATATCCCTGGTAGGAACACCTCTGAGAAAGTCTGCAGAAGTAGATGCAGCCCTGGTGGAGTGAGATCCGATCCCCTGGGGGATAGGTTTTCCATGGTGCTTATAGTGGAAATGAATGCAATGGCTTATCCATTTAGAAATGGTTTGTTTTGAAATAGCCTTCCCCTCTGCCCCTGCAGCAAATGCAGATTTAGCCCTGTCCAAGTAGAATCAAAGTAGTCTGTGCACATCCAAGGAATGCAGAATCCATTCCCCTTTGTTCTGTGGATTGGGAGAGAAGCTTGGCAAATGAATGGACTGATTAAGAGCCACAGTGGAAACCACCTTGGGCATGAAGGATGGATTGGTCCTCAGATACCCTGTCTGCATGAAAGATAAAAGGAACCACTGCCATAAGGGCCTGTAAATCAGATATCCCTCTAGCTGAAGTGATTGCTAAAAAGAGGGCTGTTTTCCAAGAAAGAAATTTTAGGTCTGCAGTAGCAGCTGGCTCAAAAGGAGGTAGAGTGAGCTTCTCCAAAACAAAGTTAAGGTCCCAGGGCAGTGGTAGGAGCTTTCTTGGGTGGTCTCAAGTTCTTTGCCCCTCTGAGATGCTGCTTGAGCAGGGGATGAGAGAAGAGGGGTGGTTCTGTGTTACAGCGAGCTGAAATAGCTGAAGCGTGGATTTTAATAGAGGAAGACAGGCCCTTGTGAAGCATCTCAGTTAAGTATTGCAAAATCTGAGGTAAATTGGGCGCTGCTGTGCTCATCCCTAAAGACTGGTTCCAGGCACAGAATCTTTTCCATTTATCAGCAAAAGATTTTCTAGTACTAGGCCTTCTCGCCTCCAAGATGACATCCATCACAGGTTTGCTGAGGGATGATAAAGGTGAATTTAAGTGATTAGCCAGGCTGCAAGGTTCAATGTTGGAAGCAGAGGGTGCAGAATTCATTTCTGCTGCTGAGACAGTAAGGAAAGGGTATGAGGCAGGTGCCATGGAGATATTTGTGACAGACTACACAGGAGTGGGTACCAGTGTTGGTGTGGCCAGTCTAGAGCAATCAAAATCATTCTTGGTTTGTCCTGTTTGACTTAGCAGAACTTTGGAGAGCAGAGGGAGAAAGGTATAGACTGATGGCTTTTCCAGCTGAAGGACAGAGCATCCACTTTCCAGGCTTCTTTGTGGGGAGTCCTTGTGCAAAACTTGTCCAACTGGTAGTTCTGAGGGAAGGCAAATAGATCTATGTCTGGGCTCCCCAATTTGCTTGTCAACATGTTGAAAATCTGCGGTTCCAGTTTCCACTCGTGTAGTTCCATGAGATTTCTTAGCCCGTCTTCCAGTGTATTCAATGTTCCTGGCAGGAATGGCGTTTGTAGGTGCATGTGGTAGCTCAAGGCCATGTTCCACAATGCCATGGCTATTCTGCAGAGGGGTAAGAATGTGTACCCCCCCCCGCTTGTTTATATACCACCTAATTGTGGTGTTGTCAGTCTTTACCATTAGTTGTCCTGGAAGAATGTGGTCCTTGAAGGCTGTCAGAGCAGTCTGTACAGCTAACATTTCTTTTTGATTGATATGTAGGTGCATTTGATTTGGGTTCCATTTGCCCTGAATGCACTTCCCTGCCAGGTGAGCCCCCCATGCATAGTCTGCTGCATCTATAGTTAGGGTTTGGGCGTCAGGAGGTAGTGTGAATGGCAGTTCCTTGTTTTGGTGGTAGGCCTGTGCCCCCACCATAGGAACTCCATGCGTAGGCAAGGTATGACAGGAATCATTGTTTCCGGGCTGTGACAATGTTGACTCCATAGACTTTTTAAGTACCACTGTAGTTTCCTCATATGCAGTTTTGCATATGGAATTAGAAGAATGCAGGAGGCCATGAACCCAAGGCTTGCAGTATTTGTCTTGCGGATAGGGTGTTTGTGGCCACTTGTTTGAAACAAGTTACCAAATGAATTTGCTTCTCTGGCGTGAGGAAAGCCATCTGGGCAGTTGTATTCAAGCTTGCACCCAGGAATGTAATTAGAGGGTACGACTTATGATTTATTTTCATTTATGGTGTACCCCAGACAAGTTAGAGCCCTTTTTACAAATGCCAGATTTATAAGTATGCCCTGGTTTTCTGCCTGAATTAGACAATCATCCAGGTATGGATATATTTGAATATTTCTTTGCCTGCAAAATGCAATAACTGCAGCCAGGCACTTTGAATACCCTGGGTGCCGTAGACAAGCCAAAGGGAAGTGCAGCCTACTGATAATGCAAGTAAGCCTGCTTTGAAGCGTAGGTATCCTCTGCAAGATTCCCTGATTGGGATGTGCAGGTATGCTTCTTTTAAATCTAAAGTTGCCAACCAGGCATCTTTGCCTAGCATACAAAGTAACTGGTGAAGAGTCAGCATCCTGAATTTTGGAATGTCCAGAAAGGTGTTGAGTGGACAGGTCCAGAATTGGACGCCATGATTTGTCTTTTCTGGGTACCAGAAAGAGCCTGGAATAAAAACCTTGTTCCTTTTCCTCTTCTGGTGCCGTCTGAACACCCCCCATGTTTAAGAGGGGAAGTACTTGTTTTTGAGTCTCTGCCCACTGATTTGGGGGCAGGTCGGGCCACCCGTTTGGTGTTGGCAACGTGTGGAAATGAAATCTGCATCCCTGGGACACTATTTAAAACCCATTTGTCCTGGGTTATGAGTTCTTAGTTCTTTTCATGAAGAGCAATCTTTCCCCCCAAAGGGGCGTCTAAAAGAGAAGTGCCTGGTAATTTTAAAAGGAAGTCATGGAGACTGTTTACCCTAGGGGGGGTCTTATTTCTGGATTTGGAAGTGGAGGCCCCCCTATTGCTTAGTTCTCAGAGTCCCCTGGGACTGAAACCTGGTGCTTTTGGATTAACTTGGTTTGAGAGGACCTGGAAGGAGCTAAAAAAGACCAATTCTTAGTAGGCCAGTGCCTACTAAATCTTGGAGGTTGCACTTGTAAGAAATCTTTAACAGTTTGCATAGATTTAGCTTTATCTTCCATCTTTTTTAAAACTTCTTGAGCCTTATTGTCAAACAGACTGTCCTGATTTAAAGGAGCATCCAACAATTTCGCTTTAATATGATCAGGCAAAGATTGCTCCTTAAGCCAAGCATGCCGTCTAAGCACAGACCCAGTAACAGCAGCCCTGCAAAAGTTTCCCCAATGGGGTACTTAGCTTTAGTGAAGACTTCAGTTCTGAAACTCGAAAATTTCAGGAGTCTGCCGACCAGCACTTGCAAACTGCTTCGGGCACCGTGCGGCAAGAAAGACTAAAGAAAATGGCGTTGACTGCTTGTTTTATACCCCTGATGACCTGACGTCATGGAAGAGGAGACCGCAACCGACGCAGGACCCAAGACTTTGGAATTCAGGCCAACTGAGTGCAACCTGCCAGCAGATTACCCAAAAGTAATGACTGCAACAGTCAAACACGAAGATCAGCAGCCCTGCAGGAGTCCTCTAAAGAATCAAAACCACATTGCAAAGCATGTTTTCCAACTTCAGTAGAATGCAATAAATCCTGTAAATCTTTAATTTCCACACAGTCAGGAAATATAATTTTCTGTTTAAGTAGTCCAATAATATGCTGTTGATATTTTAACATATGAAATTGGCAGTTTAAAGCCCTGATTACCAAGGTTGCAGAAGTATAAACTTTCTTAACCAATCTATCCAGCGCCCTGGAGTCTATCAGTAGGGGTAGGATTTTTTTTCAGTGAAGCCTTAATGCCCTTGGGCCACTGAAAAATGGTTTCTGGATCTGTAACAGGAAATTTGAAAAGGAACTTGGAGTCAGGAACACTGCAGTATCCGTCAGGTTTACCAGGAGCCGGAGGTAGGGGATCAGGGGCCATACTGGATTCAGAAAACACATCAACAATGTCTAGTACAGGAGGTATAGCCAAGGGCCTAAGCGGAGGTAGAAGGAGGAAACCCCCTTAACCTCTTTTGAATCAGAAAATTCCTGACTTTCCCAGTGGAAATGCTCCCTTAAGGCATGCAAAGTTTCCCCAAAAAAAAAATCCTCGGGGGGGAAGCAGAGTGAATGGAATACTCTGCATTAGAATCCTCATAAGTAGGTATGGACAAATCCAGGTCATTAGAAGAATCAGAAGAAACAGAAACCTGATCAGAAGATTCATAAATCAAGCTCAGCCCTAAAGCCCCTTAGAGAGGAGGGTTGACTACCCCTGATTAGAGTAATTAGATCTTAAGCCATTTTGATCATTTGTTTTTTAGGCTTAGGGGCCTGAACATGTGGCCTGGGCATCGTTTTTTTAGACAAAGATAGAGATTTAGGCCTTGGTAATGAAGGTTGAGATGATTTAATATGTAAATCTGTAGGCCTGAATACACCCTCAGAAGCTGGTGCCTGCACAGCGGCTCCAGACCCATCCAAGGTAGAGACATCCACGCGGGTTCCATAAGTGAAGCCTCTCGTCTCAGTAGAGGCCTGAGAATCAGAAACAGCAAGTATCAGGGGCTGCGAAAGTGCCTCACTGAGTACCAGCAAACTGACTACTGGCTTAGAAAGGTCTGCAGTTTTGGACTTTGGCGGCCTGTCTCTCTCTTGTCTTAGATTTTTTTGGAATCCCGGTAGTCGGATGGCTAATGGACATTTCTGGATAAATAAACAGAGAACCGAAATATTTAGAGGCAAAAATGTACCTACGGATAGTGCGCTGATTAAATAAAGCATAAAACCGACAGCAAGGTAAGTCGTGGTCAGGGCCTAGGCAAGGAATACAGTACGAATTAAAATCTTTGTGAGGTATTTGCTTTCCACAAGTAATGCAATTAACAACTTTTACTGACATCGATAAGGAGCAAGAAAAAGTTTCCCCAACTGGGTACTTCGCTTTAAGTTGAAGACTTCGGTTCTGAAACTCAAACAAAAATTTCAGAAGTCTGCCAACCAGCACTTGCTAACTGCGTCTGCTTCGGGCACCGCACAGCAAGAAAGATACCCTTGACGACCTGACGTCATGGAAGAAGGGACAGCAACTGACGCAGGACCCAAGACTTTGTTAATCAGGCTGAGGGCAACCTGCCAGCAGATTACCCAAATGTAATGACTGCAACAGTGAAACACGAAGAACATCTTTGTAATATCTGTCAGGTTTTCTGGGAGCAGGAGGCAAAGAATCAGGGGACAAACTAGATTCCGGAAAGGCATCATCAATAATGTCTAGTACAGGAGGTATAGCTAAAGGTTTATGCTGAGGCAGGAGTAAGAAATCCCTAAGCCTCTTGTGAATCAGAAAAATCCTGGCTTTCCCAGTGGAAATGCTCCCTTAGAGTATGTAAGGTTTCACCAAAAGAAAAATTCTCTGGAGGGGAAGAGGAGGGAATAGAGTCCTCTGCATCAGAATCCTCATAAGTAGATAAGAGCAAATCCAGATCAGAAGAATCAGAAAAATCAGAATCCTGGTCAGAAGATTCAAACAACTTCAGTCCTAGGTCTCTTAGAAAGGGGAGGTTGGCTGCCCCTGAATAAAGTTAAGATATTCAGCCATTCTTATTTGTTTTTTTAGGCATGGAGGCCTGAGCATGTGGCCTTGGCGTCGGTATCTTAGGCATGGTTCAAGATTTAGGCCTAAATGAAGGAGGTGTCGGTTTAATGTGCAAGTCCGTAGGCCTGAATACACCCCCAGAAGCCGGTGCCTGCACAGTGGCTCCAGACCCATCCAAGGTAGAGACATCAGCAGGTTCCACAGTTGAAGCATCTCGCGGCACACCGGACTCCAAATGGGTCTCAGTAGAGGCCTGTGAATCAGAAGTAGCGGGTGTCAGGGGTTGCGAAAGTACCTCACTGAGTACTAGCGAACTGTCGAATGGCTTAAGAGAAAAGTTGGCAGCTTTGGACCTAGGTGGCCTGTCTTTATCTTTGCCATTTTTTCGCAATCCCAGTAGTCGGATGGCTAACAGACATTTCTGGATAATTAAACAGAGAACCGAAATACTTAGATGGGAAAATACACAGATGGATAGTGCGCTGATTAAATAAAGCACAAAACAGACAGCAAGGTACATCATGGTCAGGTCCCAAACAAGGAATACAGTATGAATGAAAATCTTTGCGGCATTTGCTTTCCATAAGTAATGCAATTATTAACTTTTACGGACATCGGTAAGGAGCAAGAAAAAGGTTACCCAACAGGGTACTTCGCTTTTAGTTTAGGACTTCAGTTCTGAAACTCAAACAAAAAAATTCAGGAGTCAGCCGACCGGCACTTGCGAACTGCTTCTGCTTCGGACACCGCACAGCAAGAAAGACTGATGTAAAGGCATCGGCTGCATGTTTTATACCCCTGACGACCTGACATCATGGAAGGGACAGCATCCAACGCAGGACCTAAGACTTTGTTAATCAGGCCGACTGAGGGCTACTGCAAGCAGATAACCCAAATGTAATGACTGCAACAGTGAAACACGAAGAACATGGGAGGATAACTAATTATTGCTATGCACATTGCTCACAAACCTACAACTAAAAATCAAACAAGGTAAGGTAGGACTGTTTACTGCTAACTTGCTGTTAAACCTCTGAAGGGCAACAGCCTGGGAAGTGAAAGATAAGGATGCACTTCAATGGGGATGATGTCCACATGCCTTCACAGGGTCACTAAACCATTGCATTCTATGCCCAAAGATAATTCACTATCATTTCAGGCTTACTGTTCCTGTTCAAGGTGAGGTGTTAACTTCTATTTACAACAGCCATTACCTGGAGGCCCTAACGTGGGATGCAGACACAATCTTTTGGCCTAATGACAGCGGTTTGAGTATTTCACAAAGACCATAAAGTAGAGAGTCTTTGTAATTAACAGGGAGGGGGTTACTGTTACTAAGTGGACACTGGATGTTTTCTACACAAGAATAGGAAGGAAAAGCAAATCATTCAGCAGAGTGCCTCCTGTAGTTCGAACTACTGGAGATCTTTTCCACAGTCATTTTTGGAAAGATTTGCAAGATTACAACCTATGAAGGTAAATTAAACACCCTTGAGCTAATCAGAAATGCCAAATTAAAGCACTACATACCATTGAGTTGCAAATAACTGTAGGCTGATCTTCCTTTTGGACATGTCCACTTGATGTATTCAGCATAACAGAGGAGCCCCATGGAGACTATGTCCCTTTCTGAATATATTTATTTTAACACATTAGCTGAAATTCCCAAACCGAAGAGCTATCTACTGTGGGATTTCCAACTAGCCAACAATACAGTGGCCGGCCTACACTGCCAATAGTTGGTAGCCTGAGTTGTTACTTGACATTATGCCAACTTTCTTTCATAATAGACAACTATCCTACTAGTGGCCCCAATATCCTAGATCTAGTCCCCACAAATACGGCCAATTCTTGCACATCCATATCATGTCTTGTTGAATCAGACCATAATTTTGTGACCTCCTTCACAACTGGTGGTACTTCCCCTGTGACTAGCTGTGTTTAGGGAATTCTCAAGAAACCAAAACTTACGATACTTGACTGAAAAATTCTGTAATCCTCCTCCAAAGGATCTTACTGATAAAACTGCTACCTATGCCTCTTACTTCAACTTTTACATAGATAGTTGTATTAAGGCAGTCACTTGCCGCAACAATGAGAAATTTAGAAATAGGTGGTTGTGGTGGAATACCCATATAAATTATACAAGCTAAAGAAACTGCTTCGTGCTTATAAGAGATCTTAATCTACCTACCTTAACAGCACACAAGCAAATGGAGCAAAACAGATATCAGAAAGCTGAAATACGAACTTAAAATAACCACTAAAACAAAAAAAAAAAACTAATCTCAACTTCCGGACATGGTTAAACACACAGTACAGTTGAGTACACTTACCATAAATGTAGATGTTAGAGTGTTATTCACTGTTGCAGTCATCACACTTGGGCTATCTGCTTGCTGGTATAGCCCTCAGTCGGCCCGAATACCACAGACTTAGTATTTCTGCTTCGGATGCTGTCGCTTCTTCCATGAAGTCGGGTAATTCAGGGGTATAAAAATAGGCAGCAGACAGCATTACATCAGTTTTTCTTGCCCCAAATGTCAGGAACCCCCAAATAGGGAGCTAGTATATAGTGAGGAAAACACCACCAGTAAAAAGTAAATATCAATACTAGTAGGAATAGCCAGAGACGAGTGATCAAGAGGGAGAAAACTAGAGGGCTGGGAGGGGAGGAAAAGTACAGTTTTGTACCTACCATAAATGTAGATGTTAGAGTGCTAATACAGCTGCAGTAATCACATATGGGTTCTCTGCCGTCAGGCGGGTCCTCGGTCAGCCGAATTCCAAAGTCTAGGACCGGCGTCGGTTGTTGTCGCTTTCTTTCCTAACGTCAGTGCGACAGGGGTATACAAGACACAGCCGACACCATATTCTTCAGTCTTTCTTGCCCCAGATGTCAGGTGCCCCCAGAAGGAAGGCAATACACACACATATATATATATACATATATATATATATATATATATATACACATATATATATATATATATATATATATATATATATACATATATATATATATATATATATACATATATATATATATATATATATATATATATATATGTGTGTGTGTGTGTGTGTATATATATATATATATATATATATATATATAAATATATTCAAGCAATGCAATGTAATCAAAAAAAAGTAGTTGCAAGCAAATACACCATAGGAGGATAACCCAAATTAGGTTGTATGAGGAGGTGTTGGCCACTAGTCCTTTACCAAGAGGGGAAGGAGAGAGGGAAACCTGTACTGCAGCTGTATTAGCACTCCAACATCTACATTTATGGTAGGTACAAAACTGTACTATGTTCATCGTACATACAGTTGCAGTAATCACATATGGGTAGAATCCCAAAGCTACACACAGGGTGGTAGGCACTAGGTGGAACTGGGATGAGCCAGAATGCCCTGCAACACAGCAGTGGCAAAACCTGCTCTAGTTTTGGAATATAAAGGCAGGTGGTAGTGTTTTGTGAAGGTATGCACAGAACTCCAAGTGGCTGCCTCCAAAATATCTTTGGTAGGAACTCCTCTGAGGAAGGCTGTAGAGGTAGCTGTGGCCCTGGTGGAGTGGGATCTGATGCCTGTAGGGATAGATTTCCCATGATAGGAGTAACAAAATCGTATGCAGTGGCCTATCCATTTTGAAATTGTCTGTTTGGTAACAGGCTTCCCTTGAGCTCCTACAGCATAGGACACAAAGTTCTGACTTCCTGAAAGGCTTTGTTCTGTCCAAATAACGTAGCTGTCTATGGGTGTCTAAGGAATGTAGCAGCCTTTCCTCTGTGTTTTGAGGATTGGGGTAAAAGGTAGGTAAGTGTATGGCTTGATTTAAAGCTACCCTGGATACCACTTTAGGCATAAATGACGGGTTGGTTCGAAGGGAAACCCTGTCCTGATGGAAGATGAGAAAGGGCTGCACAGCCATGAGGGCTTGTAGTTCCGAAACCCTACGAGCTGAGGTGATGGCCAGAAGGAAAGCTGTTTTCCAGGACAAATATTGCAAATCTGTTGAGGCAGCTGGTTCAAAAGGAGGCAATGTTAATTTTTCTAGAATGTAATTAAGATTCCAGGCTGGCACTGGTTGTTTCCTTGGTGGTCTTATATTCTTAGCCCCTCTGAGGAACTGTCTTAAAAGTGGGTGAGAGAATAACGGTGGATCCGTGTTTAATTCTGCAAAAATGGCTGAGGCATGGATTTTTATGGAGGAAAATGAAAGTCCACTGTTCAGCAGCTCAGCTAGATACTGTAATACCCGAGGCAAATTCAGTTTTCTAGGGTCCTGGCCTTTTTTCTCATTCCAAGAGCAAAACAGTTTCCATTTTGCGGAGTAAGCCTTTCTAGTAGATGGCCTTCTGGCCTCCAGAATGACGTCCTGCACCTCTTTGGGAAGTAGGGCCTGTTGTGGTGTTAAGGAATTTTCCATGCAGCCAGATTGAGTGTTTTCAGCTGACTGTGAAGAGTTTTCAGCTGACTGTGAAGAGTTTTGTAGCTGTGCTGAGTCAGCAGAAGAGGCATTAGAGGTAGGGACCAGGGAGAAGTATGTGTTAGGCTCCTCAGGAGTGGGTACCAGTGCTGTCTTGGCCAGTCTGGAGCAATCAGTATCATCTTCGGTCTGTCTGCTCTTGCTTTCAAGAGCACCTTGGGCAGAAGAGGCAGAGGTGGGTAAGCGTACACTGTCCATGCTGTCCAACTGAATGAAAAGGCGTCCACTCTCCAGGCCTTTGGGTGAAAGGTCCTTGAACAAAACTTTTCCAATTGATTCCTGTGGGAAGCGAAGAGATCTATGTCTGGCCTCCCCCACGCTTGGATTATATTTGTAAACACCTGAGGATGCAACTTCCATTCGTGCGGATCTGTCATATTTCTGCTTAGATTGTCTGCCGGTGTGTTTTCCAAACCTGGCAAGTACTGTGCTTGAAGTTCGATTTGCCATTCCAGAGCCAAGTTCGAAAGCGTCATGGCTAGTCTGCACAGGGGGTATGAATGTGTTCCTCCTTGTTTATGTACCACATTACTGTGGTGTTGTCTGTTCTTATCAATAATTGCCCTGCATGCAGGAGGTCCTTGAATGCTGTAATTGCATTTATCACTGCTAGCATTTCTTTTTGATTGATGTGAAGGTGCTTTTCCTTTTGGGACCATTTGCCCTGAATGCACCTGCCTGTCATGTGAGCCCCCCCCCCAGGCGTAATCTGAGGCGTCTGTTGTGATGACTTGATTTGCTTGAGGCTTGCAGAATGGGAGACCTGTGTTTGTTTGACATGCTTGGGCCCACCATAGAAATTCCTTTTGCAAACATGGAATTATTGGTATTATTGTTTCCAAATTGTGGCTGTGTTGAGACCATAGGTTTTTTTAGGTACCATTGAAGTTCTCATATGCAGCTTTGCACATGAGATTAAAAGAATGCAAGATGCCATGAAGCCCAGAGCCTGCAGGATTTTCCTTGCAGTAAGCCTGGTACAATTTGCTAGTATTTTGAAGTACTGAGTTAGTCGCCCCTGTTTTTCTGGTGTAAGGTAGGCCATCTGGGTGTGTGTGTCCAAGTTGGCACCCAGGAAAGTTATTTTCTGAGATGGTGTTAGCCTGGATTTCTCTTTGTTGACTGTGTATCCCAGAGAAATCAGTAACCGTGTTGCATAAGCCAGATGTTCCAGAAGTATGTGCTTGCTGTCCGCTTGGATCAGGCAGTCGTCCAAATAAGGGTAAATTTGTATCCCTTGAAGTCTGCAGTAAGCAATTACTGATGCCAGGCATTTCGTGAATACTCTGGGCACAGTAGATAAGCCAAAGGGCAATGCAGAGAATTGATAGTGGATTGAACCTGCAAGAAATCAGAGGTATCTTCTGCAGCTTTGTCTGATTGGGACATGCAGGTATGCCTCCTTGAGGTCCAATGTTACCAGCCAAAACTCCTTGCCCAGCATGGGAAGAAGCTGCTGTAATGTGAGCATCTTGAATTTTGGTACGAGTAGAAATGTATTTAGGATGGATAAGTCCAAAATGGGTCTCCAGTCGGTTCCTTTCCTTGGTACCAGGAATAGTCTGGAATAAAAACCTTGACCTTGTTCATGAGTAGGTACCTCGAATAGCTTTCATGTCCTTGAGTTTTGAAATCTGTATTTGTGCCTCTGCCCTTTGATTGTGTGGCAGGTTTGGCATGCCTCTCATTTTTGGAAGAGTGTGTAAATGAAATCTGTAACCTCTGTTTATAATGTCCAGGATCCATTTGTCTGTTGTGATATGCCAATTTCTTGCAAATAATGCCAGCTTTCCTCCCAAGGGAGCTGCCAGCTGAGACTTGCTTGGCATGAAAAGGAGGAAGTCATTGGGTTTGTTTTCTGTATTGTTGTGCACCGTCTTCGCCACCTCTTGGTGCTGGAGTTTGCCATTGTCTGCCTCTATATGATCCTTGCGATTGTCCTCTGCCCCTTGTGCGCCTGTATCTACCTCTTTGGGGCATGTCCGTGGCTGGAAAGGACCAGTTTTTAGAAGGCCAATTTCTGCTAAAACGAGGTGGTTGTACCTGTAGAAAAGCTTTGACAGTTTGCATAGATTTAGCTTTTTCTTCCATTTTCCGTAGCATCTCCTCAGCATTAGTACCAAATAGTACATCCTTTTGTAAAGGAGCATCTAGTAGTTTAGCTTTAACATGATCAGGCAAGCTTTGTTCCCTAAGCCAGGCATGTCTACGAATGACTGATCCTGTAACAGCAGCTCTACTTGAGGCCTCTAAGGCATCATAGCCACACATTGTAAGGTGTGTTTACCCACTTGTTCTGCACTATGCATCATATCCTGCAATTCCTTCAAATCTGGTTGTTCAGGTTGAGACATTTTATTTCTTAATTGTGATAACAGAAACTGCTGATATTTAAGCATATGGAACTGACAATTTAAGGCCCTCATGGCTAGGGTGGCCGAGGTGTATACCTTTTTACCCCACCTTTCTAAGGATCTAGATTCTCTTTCGGAAGGTAGTGGATTCTTGGCAGTAGAGGCCTTCATTCCCTTGGGGCCCTGAGAAATAGTTTCAGGGTCAGCATTATGGCTTTTGAAAAGAAACTGGTGAGAGTTAAGAACTCTGTAGTACCTATCAGGTTTGACTGGGGCCAGAGGCAGGGAATCCGGGTAAAGACAAGCCTCCGAGTAAACATCAAGTATGTCCAAGACAGGAGGTATATAGCCAGAGGTCTGTGTTGAGGTAACAAAAGAAATTCCCTAAGCCTTTTCTTGGAATCAGAAAAAGTCTTGGCCTTCCCAATGGAAGTGTTCCCTCAAGGTGTGCAAGGTTTCCCCAAAAGAAAAATCCTCTGGGGGAGATACAGAAGGACTGGACTGTTCTGCATCAGAATCTTCATAAGGGGAGTACGAGTGTTCCTCTACATCAGAATGTTCTGAGAAAATGGAGCCCTGTTCAGAAGAGGGAGAATCCTCCTCCACTCTGGGTCTCTTGTCTGGAGGGGGATGGGAACCCCTAATAAGAGTAATTAAATCCTCAGCCATTTTAAGCATCTGCTTTTTAGGCATGGGGCATGGGGATGGGCCCTGAGCAACAGGCCTCTTGGGATGCATGGCTGATTTGGACTTAAAGGCCTTAATGGAAAAGGAAGATGAGGGTCTAAAGACACCCTGGGTGGAAGTGGACCTGTCCACATTAGGAGGCTCAACACTCACAGTGGCTTCGGTGGATGAAGTCTGAGTAAGGGCAGAGGCACCTGCGGTCTCTGTTACAGAAGACACCGCCAAGGAAGTGTTGTCGGTAGTCAGGGACTGCATAGGCGTCTCACTGAAAACCGGACCACGTGCAGCCGGTTTTGCCGTGGTGTCGGAGACCGTGGACCTCGCGTGTCAGTCCGTGCGTTTTTGGACAAAACGGTAGTCTGAGTCTCCGATGACATTTTATAATCTAAGGCTTTACCAAAATAATGTTGGGCGAACTCCGCCCGACGTTAGTGCGTTTATTTAAAGTAGCGCAAAAGCGACAGCCCGAGACGTCGTGGTCTGGGCCTAAACAAGGTATGCAGAGGGAATGGAAATCCTTATGCGGTATTTGCTTCCCACAAGAAATACAATTGTTAACTGTCTGACATCGGTCTGAGACAAGAAAAGTTTCCCCAACGGGGTACTTAGCTTTAAAGAAGACCTCGATTTCCAATTTTTCGTAAATTCAGGAGCTGGCCGACCGGCACTTGCGAACTGCTTCTGCTTCGGGCACCGCGCGGCAAAAAAGAATGAAGAATATGGCTGTGTCTTGTATACCCCTGTCGCACTGACGTCAGGAAAGAAAGCGACAACCGACGCCGGACCTAGACTTTGGAATTCGGCCGACCGAGGACTCGCCTGACGGCAGAGAACCCATATGTGATTACTGCAGCTGTATGCACGATGAACATCCAGGACTGCAGCAGTGAATACACTCAACATCTACATTTATGCTAAGTGTACACAACTGTACTATGTTTTGTGTTTCATTGTCGCAGTAATCACACTTGGGTTGATTCCCAAAGCCGAGAAAGGGTAGAGGCAGTCAAGAAGAGTTAGGGCTGGCTAGTAGGCCTTGCAAGACCTGCTGTAGCAAACTCTGCCCTGGATTTGGAAAAGAAAGGCAGGTGGTAATGCTTGGTGAAGTTGTGTACTGAACTCCAGGTAGCAGCTTCCAGTATGTTCCTTGTACGGACTCCCCTGAGAAATGCTACAGAGATAGATGCAGGTCTAGTGGAATGTGTTCTGACCCCCTGAGGGGTTGGTTTTCCATGGTGCTTATAGCACCAATGGATGCAGTGTGCGATCCATTTGGAAATTGTTTTGAAATGGCCTTGCCCTCTGTCCCTGTTGCAAAGCTGACTAGCAGCTGGTCATATTTTCTGAAAGGCTTAGTCCTATCAAGGTAGGACCTGAGCGGTCTGTGCATAGGTTCATAGGTGTTTACTAGGCTAACGACCACAAGGGCCTTTTTAAGCCTAGCCATGCATCCCAAATCTCTGACAAAGTGCAGGATCCTTTCCCCTTTATTTTGAGGATTAGGGAAGAAGGTTGACAAATGGATGGATTGGTTGGAGAGCCACATTGGACACCACTTTAGGCATAAAGGGTGGGTTAGTTCTGAGGGAAACCCTGTCAGCATGGAAAAAGGTTCCACAGCCATCAGTGCTTGTAACTCAGACACTCGGCTAGCTGAAGTGATGGCTAGAAGCAAGGCTGTTTTCCAAGAGAGGAATTTTAACTCTGCTGAAGCAGCAGGTTCAAAAGGGGGAAGCGTGAGCTTTTCCAGAACAAAGTTAATGTCCCAAGCGGGGGTGGGTGCTCTCCTTAGTGGCCTTAAGTTGTTTGCCCCTCTCAGGAACTGTGAGGGGATGAGAGAATAGAGGTGGCTCAGTATTTTAATGAGCCGAAATGGCAGAGGCATGGATCTTAATGGAGGAGGATAGGCCTCTGTAGTAGTTCTGCTAGGTAATTCAGGATTAGAGGTGAGGAGGGTAGTGCTGCATCCTTTCCTTTAGACTGAATCCAAGAACAATACCTTTTCCACTTTTTAGCATAGGATTTCCTAGTACTGGGCCTTCTGGTTTCAAGGATGACGTCCAGCACCTGCTTACTTAGGGTTGCTGGCGGGGTACTTAAGGAATAAGCCAGGATGCAAGATTTAGGGTTTGCAATTCTGGATGCAAAATTTGTCCCCAATCCTGCTTTCTCACCAGGTGGGTCTGGTGTAGATGCAAGGGTGGCACCGTTGTCAGGCTGTGCAGAAGTGGGTACCAATACTAGCATGGCCAGTTCGGGGCAATCAGAATTGTCCTTGGCCTGTCTTGTTTCATCTTGAGTAATACTCTTGAGATAAGGGGCAGACGGGAAAAGGCATAGATTGAGAGGTTTTCCCAATGAAAGGATAGGGCATCCACCTTCCAGGCCCTGCTGTCAGGGTTCTTGGGGCAGAATTTGCTTAACTGGTGGTTGTCGGGGGAAGCAAATAGATCCATCTCTAGGGTCCCCTATGTCTGGATCAGAAGGTTGAAGGTGATGGGCTCCAAGTTCCACTCGTGTGGGTCTAGGATATTTCTGCTCAAGTCATCTGCTGGTGAATTTTGTTTGCATGGCAGGAATTGAGCTTCTAGAGGAACTTGGTTGTCCAACGCTGTGTTCCACAGAGCCATGGCTAACCTACAGAGCGTGTAGGAATGGGTTTCCACCTGCTTGTTGATGTACAAAATAACTGTGGTGTTGTCTGTTTTTATCAGTTGTCCTGGAAAGAGTAAGTATCTGAAAGCTGTCGGGGCATTCTGTACAGCTAGTATCGCTGATGTGCAGGAGAATTTGCCTTGCGCTCCAGTGGCCCTGAATACAGTTGCCCCACCATGCATAATCTTGATGCTTCTGTGGTTAGGGTCTAGGCGGCATGGGGTTGAGTAAAATGCAGTCCCTTGTTGTGGTTGCATGCTTCTGCCCACCAAAGGAACTCTGTCCTTGGACAAGGTATGATAAGAATGACTGTTTTCCAGGTCCTCAGAATGTTGGCACCAAATACTTAAGTACCACTGAAGTTTTCATATGCAGTCTTGCATATGGAATTAGCAGAATACATGAGGCCATGAACCCTAAGGCTTGCAGTATTTTTCTTGCAGACAGCTGGGTTCTGGTGGCCATTTGTTTGGAGCAGTCCGTCAGACCTGTTTTTCTGAAGGGAAGAATGCCATCTGGGAAGTTGCATCCAAGCTTGCTCCCAGGAATACGATCTTTTGACTAGGCACCAGTCAGGATTTCTTTTCGTTGATGGTGTACCCTAATGAAGTTAGGCTTTTTACAAATGTCAGGTGAAGCAGCAACTCCTTGTCATCCAAGTACAGGTAAATTTGGATATTTCTCTGCCTACAGTATGCAACGGCTGGAGCCAGGCATTTTGTGAATGCCCTGGGCACAGTAGATAAGCCAAAGGGAAGTGCAGAAAACTGAACGCATAGACCCTGCCCTGAAACGTGCATATTTCCTGCATGACTCCCTTATGGGGATGTGCAGATAGGCTTCTTTTAAGTCTAGCGTGACTAACCAGGCATCCTTGGCTAACATAGGGAGAAGCTATTGCAGGGTAAGCATCTTGAATTTTGTTACCCCCAGGAAGGTGTTGAGAATTGAAAAATCCAGGATTGGGCGCAAAGAGCCCTCTTTCCTGGGTACCAGGAATAGTCTGAGGTAGAATCCTTGATCCTTCTCTGTTCTACTGGAACAGGCTGATTAGCTCGGATATTGAGCAGGGAAAGTACTTGGTTTTGAGCCTCTGCCCACTGGCTTGGATAAAGGTCTGGAAACCCACTTGTGTTTGGCAGTGAACGGAAATAAAATTTGTACCCCTTGGTTACAATGCTGAGGACCCATCTGTCCTAAATGGACATCCAGTTTTTTGCATGAAAGGCAAGTTTTCCTCCTAGGGACACAAGCAATTGGGCAGGGCTGGGAAGCAGAGTTGAGAAGTCATTGTGAGCTTTTTCCATAAGGGGCGACTTACCACTCCCTGCTCTAGGGACGCTCCACTGCTTAGATCTCTGCATACTCTGAGACTGTAGTCTGGGTGGTTTGTTTCCCCTGGGTCTTGTTTGGGAAGGCCTGGAGGGGGCTGAAAAGGACCAGTGTTTTGAAGGTGAATATAGGTGGTTGCACTTCTAGGAATTCTTTAACAGTTTGCATAGAATTAGCCTTTGCTTCAATCTTTTTAATAACTTCTGCTTTGGTGCCAAATGGTCCTTATTTAAAGGAGCGTCTAGTAATTTAGATATGACATGATCTGGCAAGGCCTGCTCCTTCAGCCAAGCATGTCTTCTTAGTACAGAGCCAGTGACTGCTGCCCTGCAAGATGCTTCTAGGGCATCAAAGTCACACTGCAAAGTATTAACTTGGTTTGCAGAGTGCATAAGCCTCCTGCAATTTTTTATTTTCTGCACAATCTAGAAAAATTACCACTTTTTGTTTAATAAGTTCCATAATATGTTACTGGTATTTCAGCATGTGAAACTGGCAATTCAATGCCCGGATAGCAAGAGTTGCATACCTTCTTACCCCATCTGTCCAAAGCTCTGGAATCCCTGTCCGTAGGGATAGGATTTTTGGCTGTAATAGCCTTAACACCTTTAGGTCCCTGAGAAATGATCTATGGATCAGCAGTAGGATTCTTGAAAAGAAACATGTGAGAATCAGGTACTCTGTAGTACCTGTCTGGTTTCCTAGGGCCAGAGGTAAAGTGTCTGGAGTAAGACTGGATTCCATGAAAACATCATCCACAACATCCAGGAAAGGGAATATAACTACTAAAGGCCTGTGCTGAGGCAACTCTAAAAATTCTGAGTCTCTCTTTGGACAGAAGATAGTCTTGGCATTCCCAATGGAAATGCTCTCAAAGTTTGCAAGGATTCACCGAGAGAGAAATACTATGGAGGGGAGGCAGAGGGAATAGATTCCTCTGCATCTGAATCCTCACAGGCGGATAAGGGCATGTCTTCATAATCAGAAAGGTCAGAGTCATTGGACTCATGGTCTGTAGAACCCGAAGGGGACTGGAGTCAGTCTCTTAGCTGGGAAAGGCTGGTTTCCCCTAATCAGCGTAATAAGGTCTTCAGTCATTCCAAGTATTTGCTTTTGTGGCATGGGTACCAGAGCATGCGCTTTTGACGGTTTTCTAGGCGTAGTGCGTACTCTGGGCCTAAAAAACTTTGTAGTTTTAGTTGAAGTCATTGGTTTGATTCGAACATCTGTAAGACAAAAAACTCCCTCAGAAGCTGGTGCCTGTACAGCAGCTCTGGACCCATATAAGGTAGAGACATCAGCTTGTTCCATAGTCAAAGCATCTCGGTATGAGGCCTGCAAATCCACAGAAGCAGGCATCAGGAGCTGCAAAGGCGCCTCAGAGTATCGGTGGACTGGCGACTAGCTTAATGGAAGCGTTGTTGGCAATTTTGGACCTAAGGGGGTCTGTCTCTACCTTTTTTCGGAAGATCGGTAGTCGGATGGCTTACCAAAGTCAATTCAGAATATGGAGATAGACAGCGAAAGAATTTAGCGACAAAGATAGTCCAACAATGAATGGTTCGGGCATTAAACAAAGCACAAAAGAGACGGCGAGGTCGTGGTCTGGACCTAAACAGGTGACGCAGTAAGAATGAAAATCTCGGAGGTATTTTGTTTTCAACAGGAAAGACAATTGTTAACTTTTTCTGATATTGGTCAGAGCAAGAAAAAAGGATCCCCAATGGGGTACTTAGCTTTAGAAGACTTCAGGATTATACAACTCGAAAATGAAAACTTCAGGTAGCAGCCGACCGGCACTTGCAAACTGCTTCTGGCTCCTCCTTGGCAAGAAAGACTGATGGTAATAGTATTGGTTGCCTGTTTTTATACCCGACTACCTGACGCCATGGAAGAAGCTACAGCATCTGACACAGAAATACTAAGTCTCTGGTATTCAGGCCGACTGAGGGCTACCTGCAAGCAGATAACCCAAGTGTGATGACTGCAACAGTGAAACGGAGAATATCCAACAATAGTCAGAGGTAGTCCACAAAAATCCTACATACTCTGACCCGAAGGAAACAGCAAATAAAGTAGCTAACAAATTTAAGGCAAATGTTACTCCAACCACAGCTATAGCTATTACATATAACACAGGCTCCATAATCCCAGCCATTCCTTTGATTACTAGGGAACAAATTCCCTCAGTCCTCTCAAAAATTACTTCATCCATGGCCTTGATAACATACCAAATTTCCTGATTATCGGTGCCAAAAATAGATTTTTGACCCCCCCCCCAATTAATATCTTTAATCCAAGTCTCCCCACAGATTACAACCCTGAAGCCTAGAAAACAGCCACTGTAATGCCATTCCACACAGGTGGCCCAAACATGGGCCCTGGTAAAGTACAAGAATGTACCTTAACAGCAGATGTCCTACAAATCACTGTTGAAAGTATTCCAAACAAGTGGGTTATCACTGCTGACGTCCAACCATGGTACCAACACTTAACCTTCCCAAATTGTAAATTCGACACATGACCTCAACTTGCGGGTATAAGGGTATATAGGTGGCTGTATGAGTGTAGATCCTCAGACTAACAAGCCAGCGACCTGAAGACCCTTGAGAAAGTCACTGGTCAGCTCAAAGGTGTCAAACATGTAGTAGCATACAGCCCTCTCAGTCCTAGAATTTTGCTACAGTCTAGAAAAAAATTGAGATGCACCTAGATATGGAAAACAGTAACTAAGTAAGAGACTAGAAGGAATACTACAACAGTGATCAGTAGGACATCTACTGTTATGGCTAGTTCTTACACAGCCATCTGAGATGGCTTACTGGTAAATTGCTTTGACTATGGTGTGCAGGATCCTGGATCCATGACCTGCAAGGGCTGTTTAAAACTGCTGATTTGGCATGTGGTATGTTGCTCGGACCGTAAAGCAGTGTGTCCTGGGTTCAAGACTTGGCAGTAATATGTCCTGACTGAAATCACTGTTATAGGACTCCAAACAAGTGGGTGGTTCTTAGAGCTAGAAGGAATGTATGAGGAAGTTGTCTAGTTGACAGAAAAGCTGTCAAAGAGGAGAGAGGACTGACCTAGTGAAGGAGCCCTGGATTTTGAAAAGGCATCAGTTTTGTAGTGTTCAGTGAAGGTGTATACAGAAGACCAGGTGGCAGCTTCAAATATGGCCCTGGCATCCCACTCTTTTGTAGAAGGTCCTAAGGATGCCACTGGCTTAGTATAGTGTGCTCAATGGCACGAGGTCAAGGATTTGCAATGCAGAGTAACAAAAGGGGATAGCAAACCATTAAGTCTATGATACTGGCTGGCCCTGCTTTGAATCCACGAATGACAAAAGTTATGCAGTCATAACATTCCACCTGTGTTGATACTTAGATATTTTTCTTCAATATGAAGGACACGGATCCGGCCACAGATCTGACTTGGCTGCATACTTCAGCTTCGGATCCAGGTTCCTCCCTTACGCATAATGCCAGTCTCCCTCCTCCCCTCAGATAGTTTTTTGCAGAAAACAGCAGCATCCCAATGTAAAATAATATGCCCATAACTGGCATAACCACAAAAGGTCTAATAAAAGAAAAACAAGCCAAAGGAGGTGGAGCCAAGACTTTTCCATATGGTCCATTATGGAGTCCACACAAGGCAGGGGGGAGGGATGGTTGAAGACAAATGAGAATCAACACCACAGATGGAACGTTATGGTGAGTACATAACTTCATAACATGGTTGCCATGTCAGGCTGGATAATTGAATGTTCACGTGAGGCTAACAAGTACAGTGAATGATACTGCAGCAGTAATCCTCTTGATTAGCACCAGGTATTATTCAGCAGACACTTCTGGTGCAAGTGGAAATTACAACTGAAGAGCAAGTGAAGATAGGATATAAATAGGAGCCTCCCGTCTTCCTGTTAGCACGTAGCAAGTTCTTCTAGAGGAAGATACCTCTGCTTTTTCAATGTATGTCCAGAACACACAAGACATTACTACAATGCTACACTGACCATCTTTAAAAATGACACAAAAAAGTGACAGTGCGCTATTAAACAGCCTGATAATATCCACAACATTGCCAGGCATACCACAGGTTATGATATTAGACTATTCAGAAAATACAAAGTACTAAATGTAAAATTTATTATCAAATGGTTCTGTACAAAAAATATATAGGGGCAACACATTTTTCAGACATTCTTGGCATTCAGAGCAATTCTACTAGAAAAGCGAATCAAAATGAAAGAAAGGTAATTTTCATACTGAAAAAAATCAGTCATTAATCTACATGCATATAAAGTACAAGCTAGAAATATCACCTGTAAAATAGTCTCAAAGTTGAATGTCAGGCCATTCCATAGGGTGAACTCACCACTTGAGGCTCCCGTAACTAAACGTCTGCCCTCTGGAGTCCACTAAAAAAATAAATAAATTCTTTTTAAGAATGCCATACTTACTGTGCATTACAAAATTTAGGCAAGAAAAATGGATTTCACATTTTCTTAACTGTGCAACACCATAAAAGGAGTTCATCCTTTTGCCACTGGCAAATAAAAACCTTATATGAAGTACAAGGTAACAGTAACTTCGGGACACAAGTTATATTCACCACGACAGGACTGATAGTGGTCCATCCTCTTCAAACTGGCAGGACTAAGACCATTACGAGTTGGTCAGCTTACCATCTTCAACTTTCATAGGCTACATATCCCCTCCCTGAATGCACAAATGCTTTGTGCTGACCACTTCCCCAATTTCTGACATGTCATGTGAAAGCAAACTACAATCTTTTACAAAAACAAAATCAACTACAAACACGCAAACCATGACTATCCTAAGGCCATGGGAAAGAAGGTGTGTGTGTTGAAGAAAGGCCACAAAGATCTGTTAAAGTATGTAGGTTTAGCTGCAATAATCAGATTTACCTTCAATCAGTAAGAGTCTCAAAGTACTTGCCCTAACTGGCATCATATGAAAGCTCACCTCAAACAAATGTGGCCATGAAGGAAGAATACTAGGACATAAAAGCAATCGTGTCTTGGAAAAATATTCAGACGAGCCAATGATGCAACTACAGGCTTACGGATAAACGCATGGCAATGGGTTGTTCATTTGCTTGTGCTACATTTGAAAGGTTTAGTACTTTTCTGCTTTGGCTGGTGGCACACAGGTTAGGGGAGGACAACACTGTTCATTAATTGGATGATTTTTACTTGTGGGGAAAAAAAAAGACATGGAGGAACGTCAGTGAGCTGCAGATACCTTTAATCAAATCTGCAAAGAGCTAGGGATACTAGTAATGGGTAAAGTAGAGGACCTGAAAAATAGACATCAGACATTGATAATTCATTAACTGCTGCCTCTAAATGTAAAAGCTACTCCAGATTGAGTGGCAGAGCAGTTATGGGTAGACACGAATGGTGGCCAAGTGCAATGCCCTCAGTGGAAGGGCAAGGGTAAGTTATAAATGCATACAGCAATTCTGCAGACTAGATTATCCAGAGGCTGGGAACCAGCATACCCAATTCCATCTCTCCAAATCAAGGCTGACACTTTGATAATGAAGGAAAGAGGTTGGAGTTAATCAGTTGTGAATTGGTTTTATCAGGCTTTGGGGTTAAGGGACTTGGCTAATTCATTTCAAGTACAGTCAGTGCTTAAAGGCTGGAGGAGGCAAACACCCAAGATTCTTGACGAGATGTATCCCGTACGGTCAGTACTACTCAAACTATGGCTTGCCATTTACTAGTTTAGTTTTTCTTTTTGTATTCCTTTATATGAAGTAGCACTATTTAGGACTACATTTCTGCTGGTTTTTGTGGGGCAGTTAAAGACAGAAATTATTCAACTAAAGAATAACGGTCAATGGATGGTTTTACCTTTGGCAAGTACATGTTTGGGGGAAGACATTTGGGTTTATGGAGCTAAATCCAGAACAGATTAAGAAAGGAAGAATCAACGGGTAATGGTGGTTGCCCCAAAACATTTTGGAATAGAAGTGACTACAGTATGGAGTGCCACAAACATAGGGGTATGTTAGATGGTCCATTCTTTTACCAGCAAGGTGATCTTTTTACACAGCATCATGTGTGGGCAGTTTTGGAGGGGGGGGGGGTTAAGTTGTGCAGCTTAAGACACAGATCTGCGTTACACTTTTCAACAGAAGCTTCATTTGCACACACAATGGGGGGCACAGGCTGACATTAAAAGGCTGGTGAGGTGGAAGTCCAATGCTAATAAAAGCTATGTGAGGTGTAAACAGCTAACTCTTGTTTTTGTGTTTCAGCCCATACATCGGATCAAAAGTGCATTTGGACAGTTGGTCATCCTTTATTCGGAGGCTCCATTACTGGGTCCAGGGCAGGGTAGGGTGGTCTCATCCTTCCGAAGAGGAAATCAAGTTTCTTTAGAGGCAAGTTAGGGCAGTATTACAAGTAGTAAACCTCCTATGGCCATGGTATTGCACTTGGGGGGGTAATATTTGCTGGCATCCATTAAAAGATCTAGTTTGTTTGATGGTACAAAAGGTTAGCTACATGCATGAATGCTGGATGCAGGCTGTTGGTCAGAAGGGTACAGAGAAGGTGGCAAAGGGCTAGGTCCATTGAAGTGGTGGTAAGTGAGACGGAATTAACATGAATAAGTTACTAAGGGACATTAATGGGTTGTACATTCCACAGCCTGACATTTGGGTCTGGTGGACAGAGGTACACTGAGGATGGGTTAATTTGTCTGAAGATGGTATGCAGGTTTTTATAAGGAATTGCAAGCTGGTATAGCACTGAAGGGCCTACGCAGAGTAGTGTGACATTATGCTTAGCAGAATGGAGGAATATTCCTCCCTTCTGTGGCAGAAGGCAGGAAGAGTAAGGGAGACCAAGGTAGGTGGGGAGAGGGGAAGGTCTTAGGACTCTAAATGGACCCTCCACAGGCCAGAGAGCCTCAGATTGTTGCCAGGGGACTTAGCCTGGCAATGGCTCCTTGGCAGATTGTAAGGCAGCCCATAGGAATTGTGAAGAATTCTGAAGTTATGTGGGTATGATGAATCAGAAAGGATGGATATCAATAGTGTTGTCCTGTAGGTTTAGGGCAATGCTATGAAATAAATGGCCGCCCTGACATTCCTGCCTTGTGCAGATCTCAGAATAATTGGCTATTAGAAAAGTCATTGGCAGTAGTTGGCAATAAACACATGGCTGCAGCCATTTAATCCACCTGATGCCGCTGTGTTTTTTATTAAATATGTAACTAACTTAAGTCTGACTTACTAAATATGCAACTTTGATGCAGATAGGATGGCGGTGATGCAAAAGGATTTTACAATGTACTGAACTGGTTTTATGAATGCGGTCCAATGGCAATGATATAAAATTACTAAAAATGGAAAATTATGAATATGCTGAACTGATCATATAAATATGGTACATGAGTTAGCATCCTGTGTTACATCAATGGTCAAGGTAAGGTATTTGACCAAATATGGTTAGTGTTTTGCTACTTTAGAAAAGGCAGGCAGAGCTGTACCAATCTAGGAAAACGGCTGGCAAGCCACTCACAGCAAGCAGTCATTTGTCCGAGGCAGGTCAGCTTAGACTTGGGGGGGGGGGGGCAGGTAGGGACAGGATAGGTCAAGAGGGTTAAGGTTGGTTGGGCTGTTCTTGCTCAGGACTGAAAAGGATGGGGAACAAAGCAGATCAGTCTTTTCAATCTTTAACATGGCAGCTTTTCCCACCCAAACCACCCCCTCGTAAAAGCAGGGGGATAGTTGCCAGTCAGTTTAGGGTCAGCTGTAAGGGTAGTTAAGGGACCTGATGACCTGCAAAGGTGATCACATTAGGGAAAGAAGGAATTTCCTGTTTTTTCCCCAATGGGTTTTTTCTGGTTTTCACCTTCTCCTCCAGGTAAGAGAAGTTAGACTAGGTTGTCGCAGTCATGTAAGTGGAAGGCAGGAAGGTTAAGGGAGACCAAGGTAAGTCGGCCGGGGTCTCAGGACTCTAGCTGGACATTCAACAGGCCAGACAGCCCCAAGGGATTCTTGCCAGGGGACTTAGCCTGGTAATGGCTCCTCGGCAGATTGTAAGACGGCTCAGATGAATTGTGAAAAAAGTTATACTTGTATGATGAATCAGGACTGGATATCGACAGTGTTGCCTGTTGGTTTAGGGCAATGCTATGAAACAAAGAAATGACCTCCCTGACGTTCCTTGATGGCTTAAGCACTGTTATTTTATACTGTTTTTCTTGTCCTTTGGAAATGGATTTGTAACTTTGCATTAGAGAGTTCTGCCGTGGAGTCTCTATATTGTTCTTTAGAGGTTCTTGGACTAATGCAAAACCTATTACTCTATCATCTTTCTAAGTTTTAAGAGCAATATTTAAAATCTGTCCCTATTTGTCTACCCATCATTTTAGGCTTTGTCCAGATTTTAGGGTGGGTGGGAAAAAGTCTTCAGGAAACATCGCATGCCGGCTTAGCCAAAACTGAAGATGGGACCTCACTAGGGGGATAGAGTTAGTGTATTTGTAGCGCAGCATTAATCTAGTCAATCTACCATTATGGCAAGTTATCTGCACATAGCATGTCCATTCGATCACTGCTGTAGTATTCCTTGCATTTAGGAAGACTGCCAGAGTTTGATTAGACTGGGTAGTGGAAGGGGGAATCTCTAGTTGAGATGCTATGAAGGACAGCCTAAACAAATCCAGTTCTTGCTCTACACAACCTGGTTTGTAATGCTTAAAAAAGGTACCGACAGACCCAAGAGGCAGTATCAAGGACAGTTTTAGGATCCACACCTTGCATGAAAAAGCCTTTGATGTAGTTAAGACTCTGGTGAAGACAACCTGTCTTTGTAACCGTTTCCCATAACATGAATAGTACAAGTGAAATGTACTCTAAATACATTTTGAAATAGTTTACAGATCGATCAGCACATTTTCTTTCTTGTAAGAAACTTTAAATCATACTTGGTGTTTAGTGCCCCCCCCCCCCCCCCCCCGCCAAGCAAAATCTGAGCAGTCTATAAACATAAGGAATGAATTTGTTCTAGTATTTGGGGTTTGAAAAGGAAGGAAACTGGATAGGCTGGTTAACAGAAACCACTTTAGGCCTGAAGGAAAGACTGGGTCAAAGACTTACTTTATCCTTTTGAAAACGTATGAAGGGCCCGAAACTAAATGCTCTTACAGCTAAGGTTAGAGCAACTAAAGCAGTTTTCCAGGTCAGAAATTTAGGCAAAATTGGCAGCTTGTTCAAAAGCAAGACAGCTTCTCCAATACACAGAACAAAAGTCCCAAGGGGATGCACATTCTTGAAGGTTTAACATGGAGAAATCCCATAAGAAACTGGGTTAATTAAGAGTTTGATACAAGACGATCCACAGGCAAAGTTGAAAGGTGTACACTGATGGAAGTGTAAGACTAACCAGATTTGGACAGAATACAAACATACTGAAGCACCAGGGGTGCCCCTCCTAAACTCATGTCTTACTGGTCTTTTCCAACAGGAGACAGGAAAACATTTCACACTTGAATAAAACTTTGACGTTGGGTCTTTCATATAAAACTTTGACGTTGGGTCTTTCAGACTCAAAATATGCATGTCCTACAAGAACTGGTGTCTAAATGAAATTAAAAGCCTAACCATACTGCGAGCTTAAGAATCTGTAAGTTGGGACGTTTAAGTAAACTCTTGCCCTGAGAAAGATCTGCCAAGATTAGTCTGGTGACCACCCTTAACCAATGCCTTCAGAAGACAGCACCACTTTCGTCTTGGCAAAAAAGGAGAGCCAACAGCAACATCCTCACTGTCCTTTATCCTCTGAAGTGCTTTGAGGAAACAAGAGGAAAATGTGGAAAGGCATACAGAAACATCCCCTTTCAGGTTACTGAGAAGGTCTCAGTTACCATTCCATTTTTGCAATGAATACTGAAGCAACAGATTCAGTTGCCAGTTTTGTACTGATGCAAAATATCCAAGGGACTCAACTAATGTACAAGTGAAGACTTCTGTTTAGCAATTCCAGGGCAAACTCTTGTGAATGCATATTAAAGTCTGCTACAATGTTCAGATGGGAGGAAATGTAGACTGCCTGACCATGTTGAATGGCTATTTCCCAATCATACCAGTCTGCATGGGGGGGGTGTTTGGGTTGTTTTAGAACAAGCTCAATGCAAAATTAGAGGAACCTGCTGTAATGCTCTGGGTTAGCAGAAGGTGCACAAAAGGCATAAAAGGATTAGTTCTCAAAGAAACCCTGTCCCTGTGGAGAATGCGACAGGGTTGGCTCACCACAAGAGCTTTTAACTCGGATACTCTTCATGTAGAGGTAAGAGCAATCAGCAAAACTATTTTCCAGTTTAAGGATTTCAAGTCAGCCAGGTTAGCTGGTACAAACACATCAAGTATTAGCTTTTCCAACACTAAAAAACAACAAGGAGCGGTCAGTTTAAACTGGGAGGCCTCTTTCCAAAAAACCAAGTTATGTATTCACCATAACATTCCATCTGAATAGTTGTACTTCATTTGTCTTCAACCTGTGGATATTCAGATCCGATCCGAGTTGGCAGCTTCACCAGCATCTGATCTCCTCCCCTTACCCATAATACCCCTCCATCTCCTTCCTTCCCTCAAATCGAGTTTGCTACACCATAAACCTAAGTCCGACCCAATGAGACCTTCCCACAAAGTACAGTTTTGTATGTACCTACCATAAATGTAGATGTCCGATAGGAATGCATCTGCAGTCCTTACAAATGGGTTGTCCTGTCGTCAGGCAGCCCTTCGGTCGGCCGGATTCCAAAGTCTGGGTCTGGCCTCGGCTGGTGTCGCACTTCACCCGACGTCATAGCTGCAGTTATTCGGGTATAAATGCATCAGCCGACGCCATCTTCCTCAGTGTTTCTTGCCCCAGATGCCAGGTGCCCTCTAGGAAGGCTAAATTTGGATAAATGCCAATGATTCCAAATAGTAGAAAGCAAACAAAAAATAAGCATGTATGTACATATATACAAACAAATACACCATAATAGATTCCCCCAGCTAGCTATAAGATGGGCAAATACCCTAGGAGTACCACAGAGGGGAAAAGCGGGTGGGTAATCCTGACTGCAGATGCATTCCTATCGGACATCTACATTTATGGTAGGTACAAAACTGTACTATGTCCTTCAAGGATGCATCTGCAGTCCTTACAAATGGGTAGAATACCATAGCCAAACTGGGGGAGGAGGAAAAAGGAAGTTATGGTGTAGTTAAGATCCCTTGCAAAACAGCAGTGGCAAAACCTGCTCGGGATCTAGAGTATAAAGGTAAATTATAATGCTTGGCAAATGTATGCGCGGAGCTCCAAGTAGCAGCCTCTAAAATGTCCTTGGTAGCCACTCCTCGTAGGAAAGCTGTGGTAGTGGCTGTAGCCCTTGAAGAGTGAGGCCTGATGTTTTCTGGAGTTTTCTTTCCATGGTAGGAGTAACAAAATCTGATACAATTTCCTATCCACTTGGAAATAGTCCGTTTTGAAATTGCTTTCCCTTCCATTCCTGTTGCATATGCTACCAGTAGCTGGTCAGTTTTTCTATTGCCCTTGGTCCTGTCCAGGTAGTAGCGTAATTGTCTATGTACATCCAAGGTATGCAACAGTCTTTCTCCCCTGTTCTGTGGGTTGGGGAAGAATGTAGGTAGGTGGATAGCCTGATTTAAAGATACTCTGGAGACCACCTTAGGCATAAAAGTAGGATTTGTTCTCATGGACACTATCTTGATGGAAGATCAGGAAGGGTTGTACTGCCATTAATGCCTGTAGCTCAGATACCCTTCTTGCTGAAGTGATTGCCAGTAGGAAAGCAGTTTTCCATGATAAGTATTGTAATTCTGCTGTTGCTGCTGGTTCGAAAGGAGGGAGTGTTAATTTTTCTAGCACAAAGTTCAAGTCCCATGCTGGTAATGGTGGTTTCCTAGGAGGTTTTACATTTTTAATTCCTCTCAGAAACTGCCTGAGTAAAGGATGTGAGAAGACTGGAGGATCCAAGTCGTATTCTGCTGAAATAGCTGCTGCATGAATCTTAATGGAAGAATAGGACAGGCCTTTGTGAAAGAGCTCTGCCAAGTATTCCAGGATGTTGGCTATGTTTACCAGTGACACATCTTCTCCTTTTGTAGTACTCCAAATGAGGTATCTTTTCCATTTTGCCGAATAATTTTTCCTTGTTGAGGGTCTGCGAGCCTCCAGGATAATGTCTTTAACCCTTTGGGATAAATTTGGGTTAATTGGCCTTATGCAATGTTCCAGGCAGTCAGCTGCAGCGTTTTCAGGTTTGGATGCAGGATGTTGTAGTTGTTCTGTGTTAACAGCAAGGGAACCAGGGTAAGGGCCACATTTGTTCCCGAGACATGCTCCTCAGTAATGGGTACCAATGTTGTCTTGGCCAGTCTGGAGCTATCAGAATGATCCTTGGACGGTCCTCTTTGATCTTCAATAACACCTTGTGTATCAAAGGAAGTGGTGGGAATGCATATGCTGCCAGGTTTTTCCAGCTGAAAGACAGGGAGTCCACCTTCCAAGCAAGTGGGTGGTACGTCCTTGTGCAGAATTTCTGTAGCTGGTGATTGTGTGGGGATGCAAATAAGTCTATTTCTGGGAGTCCCCATTTTCTTGTAATGGTTTTGAAGATGTCCGGATGCAGCATGCATTCGTGGGCATCCGTGGTAGTCCTGCTTAATATGTCTGCTAGAATGTTTTCTTTTCCTGGTACAAAAATTGCTTGTAACTGAATGTTGTAGCTCAGGGCCACATTCCAGAGGTCCAGTGCCATCCGGCATAGAGGGTAAGAATGTGTGCCTCCCTGTTTGTTGATGTACCACATAACTGTGGTGTCGTCTGTCCTTATCATCAATTGACCTTGTCGGAGAAATGGTCTGAATGTCTGAATTGCCAGTTTTACTGCCAGCATTTCCTTTAGGTTTATGTGTAGGTGCAGCTGGTCTGGAGTCCATAAACCTTGAATGCACTTGTCCAGCATGTGGGCCCCCCAACCGAGGTCTGAGACGTCCGTCGTGATGGTTTGGCTTGGCTGAGTGTTGTGGAAGGGCAATCCTGTGTTTGTCTGACAGGCCTGGGCCCACCATAGGAATTCTTGTTTCAGGCATGGAATTATTGGAATTTGAGTTTAGAGGCTGTGCTTGTGTTGAGACCATAAATTCCTTAGGTACCACTGTAACTTTCTCATATGCAGCCTGGCATGTGGAACCAATATTATGCAGGATGCCATGAAACCCAAGGCTTGCAGGACTTTTCTTGCTGTTGGATGGTCCTGTTTTGTTAATGCCAAAAAGTAGAGAGGTAGTTGCTTCTGTTTTTCTACGGTTAGGAATGCCATTTGTTTTGATGTGTCTAGCTCTGCACCCAAAAAGGTTATCCTTTGGGATGGTATCAGCCTTGACTTTTTTATATTGACTGTATATCCCAGGGCTTGTAGTAGGTAAATGACCCTTTGCAAGTCTTCTACTAGCTTGTTTTTGTTGTCCGCTTGTATCAGGCAGTCGTCCAGGTAAGGGTAGATTTGTATTCCCTGAAGCCTGCAATGAGCAATTACTGATGCCAGGCATTTCGTGAACACTCTGGGCGCAGTAGATAAGCCAAAGGGCAATGCTTAGAATTGATAATGCTCTGATCCTGCAGGAAATCTGAGGTATCTTCTGCAATTTGGTCGTATGGGGACGTGCAGGTATGCCTCTGAGATCTAGAGTTACCAGCCAAGACTCCTTGCCCAGCATGGGAAGAAGCTGCTGTAGAGTCAGCATTTTGAATTTTGGAACAATGAGGAATGTGATTAAAGCGGACAGGTCGAGAATAGGTCTCAATTTGCTCTCTTTTCTTGGTACCAGGAAGAGTCTGGAGTAAAATCCCTTTCCTTGCTCCATAGATGGTACCATTTCTACAGCTCTCATCCTTAATTGAGATATTTGTTTTAGAGCTTCTGCCTTTTGATTTGGAGGTAGGTTTGGCATTCCTCTCTTCCCTGGTAGAGTATGGAAGTGAAACCTGTAACCTTGGTCTATTGTCTGCAAAATCCACTTGTCTCTTGTGATGTAATGCCAGTTTGTTGAAAATAAGGCTAGCTTCCCACCTAAGGGTGCTTCTAGTTGTTCTCTGGTAGGCGGTGCCAGAGCAAAGTCACTGTGATTGACCAGTAGTTGCGGTGGTGGCTGTGTGTGGCTGTACCTCGCTGGTTGTTGCCCTGCCACTGGCATCCCCTGTAGGCACCCCTGGATTGGCTTCTGCCTCTTGAACGCCTATTCCTGCCTCTGAGTTCTGGAGGAGTCTGGAAAGGACCAATTCTTGGAGGGCCAATTCCTGCTAAACCTTGGAGGTTGGACCTGTAAGAAATCTTTCACTGTTTGGACAGATTTTGCCTTCTCTTCCATCTTCTTCAGCACTTGTTGTGCAGGAGAGCCAAACAAATTGATCTTATCCATAGGAGCATCTAATAGTTTTGATTTGACATGGTCTGGTAAGGCCTGTTCTTTTAACCATGCATGCCTTCTGATAACTGTGCCAGTCATGGCTGATCTAAAGGAAGCCTCCAGTACATCATAGCCGCATTTTAAGGAATGGTTACTGACTTGCTGAATGTTATGTACCATTTCCTGCACATATTTTTCGTCTACTGTTTCATCAGAGGACAGCTTTTTGGTTAACTGGTCTAGCATAAATTCTTGATACTGTATCATGTGAAATTGACAGTTCAAGGCCCTAGCTGAAAGAGTAGCAGAAGTGTAAACTTTTACCCCATCTCTCTAAGGATCTGGATTCCCTTTCAGAGGGGAGGGGGTTTTTGGCAGAGGTAGCTGCTACAGCCTTAGGTCCTTGGGAGATAGTCTCGGGATCTGCAAAAGGAGCCTTACACAAGTGTTAATGTGTGTCCGGGACCCTGTAGTATCTATCGGGCTTAGCAGGGGCCGGAGGTAGAGAATCAGGAGCAGTACAAGCATCATTAAATGCATCATCTACAACAGAAAGAACTGGAGGTATGGCTAAAGGCCTATGTTGTGGTAAATGCAGAAAAGTTCTAAGCCTTTTTCTGGAATCTGAAAGATCCTGGCCCTGCCACTGAAATTGTTCCCTTATATCATGCAAGGTTTCCCCAAAAGAAAATTCCTCAGGCGGAGGGGCAGAAGGGATGGACTCTTCAGCATCAGAGTCTTCATAAAGGGAGTAAGGAGCCTCTGGAGGGTCTGTATCATTTGAATCAGAGGAATCATCTGTAGACACTGGCTCAGGGGGCTCTGCTCTAGGCCTCTTCTCTGGAGGTGGGTGAGAGGCCCTGTCTGGATGAGGTTGGGATCCTCGGATTAAAGAAATGAGATCCTCTGCTAAACTAAGCATTTGTGAACAAGAGCTAGGCCTGTGAGAGGGGGTCTTAGCAGGCACAGATTTAGTAGCTTTAGCTGCTTTAGCCCTGGCAAAGGCCTTAACGGACATGGCTGCAGGTGGCCTAGCAGCTCCACGTGCAGGGGTTGAAATATCCAAGGGAATAGTGTCTGATAATTCCTGAGAAACTGCAACAGCAGGTGGGATTTCAGAAGCAGATTCCACGAGGTTGGAAGAGGCCTCAGTAGAAGGTAAGTTTTAGGCTAAAGGAAGAACCGCTTGCTCGGTTTCGGCCAAAACCGAGACTCGCGGTTGGCTTAACCGCGGTTTCGGCCGAAACCACAGACCGCGAGTGTCGGTCCTTTTCCTTGCGTTTTTTAGATATTTGCGAAGTCGGAGGATCCGACGGCATAATATAAGCAAAATCGGAGCCAAAAAACTCCTCAGCAAATTCCGACCGACGTCTAAGCGTCCGCCGGTTAAAGGAAGCACAGGCTAGACAAGCTGCGACGTCGTGGTCTGGGCCTAGACAAGGTAAGCAGTAAGAGTGGAAATCTTTATGAGGTATTTGTTTCCCACAAGTTAAACAGTTATTCACTTTTTCTGACATCGGCTGAGGCAAGAAAGAGTCCCCAACGGGGTACTTAGCTTTTTAGAAGTCTTCAGTAGTAGTATTCGGTAGTAATCTCTGGTTCTGACCAACCGGCACTTGCGAACAGCTTCTGCTTCGGGCGCCACGCGGCAAGAAAGACTGAGGAAGATGGCGTTGGCTGATGCCTTTATACCCGAATAACTGCAGCTATGACGTCGGGTGAAGTGCGACACCAGCCGAGGCCAGACCCAGACTTTGGAATCCGGCCGACCGAAGGGCTGCCTGACGACAGGACAACCCATTTGTAAGGACTGCAGATGCATCCTTGAAGGACATCAGGTTATTCATAAAACCAAACAAGCATCAACAGAAGAGTCACAGAAGCGCCCTCTCCTACATACCAGTGTAATAACAATAAGGTCAGGAGGGAGGGACAGCTGAAGACAAATGAAGCACAACTACTCAGATGGAATGTTATGGTGAGTACATAACTTCTTTATCTGAAGTAGTTTACTTTATTTGTTCTTCAATCTGTAGGACAGAGTCCCCAGCTACTAAACACCTGGGAGGCTCCCATGGAAGGATATTCTTGAGCACCACAGAGCCAAAGGATGCTCTCCCTATAGATATCATGTCCAGTTTAAAGTGAAAAATAAAGGTATGAGGACCAACTAGCCACAGAATAATCATCCAGAGACACCCTGGACCAAAACGCTGAGGTAGCCATGGACCTAGTAGAATGCACTTTTACTTCACCCGGAGCTGACATGCCTTTGTATACCTGAAGGATACAATAGAGATCCATCGAGCCAAAGTTACCTTGGAGATTGGTTTGCCCAGAAAACGTTTAGAGTAAGACACAAATAACTGATCGGACTTGTGAAAAGCGTTAGTTCTGTGCAAGTAAAACCTTAGTTCATCTATGTACGTCTAACGACAGTAAATTCTATTTTCCCCCTGTTCCGAAAATTTGGGAAGAACACAGGTAAGTTAATTGTCTGGTTAGTTTTGGTCTCAGAAGCTATTTTGGGAAGAAAGGATGGATTGGTATGAATTGACACTGACCAGATAGAAAATCATATATGAAGCTTTGATAGACAAAGCTTGAAGTTCTGAAACCCTCCTAACAGAGGTGATAGCTACTAGGATGGCTGTTTTCCAAGATAAAAATTTTAGGTCTACTGACGCAGCCAGCTCAAATGGTGGAGCAACCAGAGCCTGTAAAACCAATGTCAGGTCCCAAGGAGGGGTAGGATCCTTCACCGGGGGGTTTTAAAAGAAAGGTACTTTTAATAAAGGTTTTACAAAGTCTAGAAGATGCTAAAAAAAAAATCATGTTCTCCCCAGTATGGAAGCTGGAAATGGCAGCCAGTTGAACTTTTACAGTAGAAGAGCTAGCAACCCTGATGGAATATATACGCCAAAAACTAACACTGCCGGGACCAGAGCTGTGAAAGGGTCCAGGTCCCTTTGATAAGCCCAGATGGAGAAATGCTTCCATTTACTATGGTAAAGCTTCCTGGTAGACTATTTGTGAGCTGCCATCAGAATAGTCTTGACCGGAGAGAATAAACCAGGAGTCCTAGCTATCAAGGGAACTGGAGCAGCCAAGCAGTGAGCCTTAAACTCTCCAGGTTTGGCTGAGGAACCCAAGAGGGGTGAAACGAGATCCGGAATCTGATCTAAAACCAAAGGAGGAGCTAGGAGAGGAGACCAAAGGAAGGGAAATCATACCTGCATACCTGGCGAGGCCAAAAAGGAACAATGAGGATCACTTTGCACCCCAGCCTGCGAGCCTTCTGGAGGAATTTCGAAATAAGACGTAATGGGGGGTAAGCAGAGAAAAGACTGGGAGGCCAAGCATGGACTAAAGTGTCCCTGGGGGATACCCCCTACACTTCGCTTTGGAAGGAGATGCGAAGATATCACAGCAAGGCCAACCCCAATCGAAGACCTGCTCCGCTACAGAAGCATTCAGAGAACACTCATAAGGCATCAGAATAGCCCTGCTCAGTTTGTCCGCCAGTATGTTGAACCATCCTGGAATGCGTGTTGCTACCAGAAACCGGCTGATAGAAGTCGCCCATTCCTACACTCATGGTCTCGAGACAAAGGGGGTAAGATCTGGTCCCTCTCTGCTTGTTGATGTACCAGACCACTGACATGTTACCCGACTGAACTGCAATAGTTCCCAGATGGAGAATGGCACGAAGGGCCTGCAGCGCCTAAAGGACCAACCTCATCTCTACAACACTGATATGCAACTTGGTCTCGTTCGGGGACCACGTGCCTTGGACTGTCCTTCCTGACAATGCCCCCCCCCCCCACAGTTGGAAAGTGCCAGTGGTCACAGTGACTTGGGGATGGGCTGCAATAAATGGGCATCCCTCGGCCAGGTCAGAGGAGTGCATCCACCAGAGGAGGGACTGCCAGCCCTGTTGATACACATTTGGACGAGTCAACGGTAGATCTAACCATGACCATTGGACTCCTGTCCACTGTAGTACCCGCATATGTAGACAAGCACAGGGAAGAAGAGTAATGGTGGCTGCCATGCAACCAAGAGCTCGTAATACCGTCTCTACTGAGGGGAGGCAAGACTGAGTCATCAAGGACATAGAGTTGTAAGCTCCAAACTATTTCCGGGGTTAGAAAAAAGTACAGTTGTGTACCCTTACCATAAATATAGATGTTCCAGTGTATTCACTGTTGCAGTCCGTACAAAATGGGTTATCCACACCCGGTAGCCCACAATCGGCCAGAATACCAAAGCCTTGGTATACGACGTCAGCTGCCTTCGGCCATAAACCTGACGTCAGGTATAAAGGAAAGCAGCAGCCGCCATTTCCTCAGTTTTTCTTGCCATGACTGTAATGAGCCCCCCAAGGCTAGACCAGGAAAAGGAAATCTCTAGAAACATACCATCCACACAAAAAAAAAAAAGTCTGTGCCTTAGGAAAAAAGGGGGATGAAGGGGGGGGGCAGGACTGCAACAATGAATATACTCTAACATCTACATTTATGGTAAGTAGAGACAATTGTACTATGTTAGTGTTTCACTGTTGCAGTCCTTACAAAATGGGTCGATTCCCAAAGCCTAAAGAAAAAAGGGAGGAGGAATACCCACTAAGGGTTGGTAAGGATGACCTGCAACACTGCAGTGGCAAAACCAGCCCTATACTTAGAAAACAGAAGTAAATTGTAATGCCTTGTGAAAGTGTGAACAGAAGTCCAAACAGCTGCTTCCAGGATGTCCTTGGTAGGTGCACCTATCAAAAGATCTGCTGGGGTGGAAGTTGGAAGTTGCTCTAGTAGAATGGGTCCTGATACTCTGTGGAGGAACCTTGCCATGCTGCAAGTAACAAAAGTGAATACAACTGGCAATCCATTTAGAAATTGGATGTAAAAATAGTTTTGCCCTTAGCTCCAGATGCAAAACTGATCAACTGGTCAGACTTCCAAAATGTTTTAGTCCTGTCCAGATAATATCAAAGCTGTCTATGCACATCAAGGGAGTGCAGAAGTCTTTCTCCTCTATTCTGAAGTTCAGGAATGAAGGTAGGCAGATGAATAGATTAAGAGTCAAGCGAGAATCCACCGTAGGCATAAAGGATTGGCTTGAAGGAAAACTTATCTTCATGGACGATGATAAAAGGCTCTACTGCCATTAAGGCCCGCAGTTCAGAAACTCTTAGCTGAAGTAATGGCCAAGAGAAAAGCAGTTTTCCAGGAAAGAAACTTTAAATCTGCTGAATTAAAAAAGGAGGCAGAGTAAGTTTCTCAAGCACAAAATTAAGATCCCAAGCAGGAGTAGGTGCCTTTCTGGGAAGCTTTAAAATTGCTAACCCCCCCTGAGGAACTGCTTCAGCAAAGGATGTGATAAGACGGGTTGTTCAAAGGAACAATAAGCAGAAATCGCGGAGGCATGATCCTTGACTGAAGAAAAGGAAAGCCCACCATTAAGCAAACCTGCCAGGTAATCAAGAACAAGAGGAAGAGATAGTTGGGGAAGAGTCTTCCCCTCTAGCTTGCATCGAAATACAGAATCTTTTCCATTTATCTGCGTAAGATTTCCTAGTGCTAGGCCTCGTGAAGAACCTCAACCACCTGTTGAGACACATTTATACTATGAACCAGCCCACCAAATGCAGAGTCTGAAGAGGATGTAGAAATTTCCCCTCTTCCTGAACCAAGAGATCTGGTATCAGGGGAAGATGCAAAGGCTGAGACTGGGCTAGACTGCGAAGCAGTGGATACCAATGCTGTCTGGGCTAGTCTGGAGCTATGATAATGGCCACTGGTTTTTCATCCCTCATCTTCAACAGCACTCTGGGAAGATGAGGCAGAGGAGGGAAGGCATAAATTGAAAGTTATGTCCAGGGGAAGGACAGAGCATCCACTCCAGGCTTTGTCGTGATGTTCCCTGGAGTAAAAGATTCAAAGATGGTTATTCAGAAATGAGAAAAGACACACCTAGAGAGAACCCCAACGCTGAAAAAAGCAACAGAAGATGGTCTTGTTGAGTTGTCACTCATGAGGATCCAGGACCTGCCTGCTCAACTGATCTGCCAAGGTGTTGAGTCTGCCTGGAAGAAACTGAGCTATCAGATGTAGGCCCATGGAGGCTGCTATGGACCATAAAATAATCATGCTTTGTCTGCACAGGAGGCAAGAGCGAGTCCCTCCCTGCTTGTTGATGTACCACATGACTGTGGCGTTGTCTGTCCTGACTAGAAGTGTTCCAGGAGAAAGAAGATGCTTGAAAGCCAGCAAGGTCTGCTGGACTGCTATCAACTCTTTCCGATTTATGTGCAGGTGAATCTGTTGGTTGCTCCAAGTCCCTTGTATGCATCTGCCATCTAGATTTGCTCCCCAAGTGTAGTCCAAGGCATCTGTGGTGAGTCTCATGCTTGCAGGAGGTGGTTGAGAAGGCAGGCCTTTGTTCTGTGAGCAAGCTGTCGCCCACCAAAGAAACTCTGCAGACAGGGAATCAGAGGAAGTATAAATCCTGTGTGTGACACCAAAGGTTCTTGAGGTACCATTGTATTTTCCTCATATGCAGTTGGCATATGGAATCATTAGAATACATGAATCCCAGGGCTTGCAGGAATTGCCTTGCTGGGTCATGCTTGCCAAATCCTTGAAGTCGAAAGCTGCATTAGTTTCTCTTGAGGGAGGAATACCACATCTGGGCGGCTGTATTCAGACTTGCTCCAAGAAATACAATCTCCCCTGTGGGTACCATTCTTGATGTCCTTTCCTTGAGAGTGTAGCCCAAAGAGGTGAGAAGGTTCCTTACAAAATCCAAATCCTTTTGAAGTTGTTCTGGAGAGTTTGCTTGAATGAGGCAATCGTCCAAGTCAGGGCAAATTTGTATGTTTCTCTGCCTGCAAAAAGCAATGACTGGAGCCAGGCATTTTGTAAAATCTTTGGGAGCAGTAGATAAGCCAAAGGGCAGTGCAGAGAACTGGTAGTGTCGCTTTCCAGCTCTGAAACGAAGGTACTGCCTGCAACTTCCCCAAATTGGTATGTGCAGACAAGCTTCTTTGAGATCCAAAGTCACCAGCCAGGAATCCTTGGCCAGCATTGGCAGCAACTGCTGAAGAGTGAGCATTTTGAATTTGGGAATCACCAGAAAAGTGTTAAGTATGGACAACTCCAGAATAGGGTGCCAGATTCCCCCTTTTTTGGGAACCAGTAAGTCTTTAGTAGAAACCTTGGCCTATCTGAAGTACAGGAACTGACTCTATTGTTCCCATGATTAGCAAGGAAGAAATTTGCTTTTCTGCTTCTGCCTTTTGATTTGGCAGAATATCTGGGTATCATTGGTTAACAGGGAAAGTGTGAAAAGAAAACTTGTAGCCCTGGTATACTATTCTGAGTACCCATTTGTCGCTGGTGATGGTGGACCAAACGTCTGCAAAATTGGCCAAACCCCCCCCCCCCCCCCAAAGGCAACCCTGGGCCAACAGAGGCAGGCAGGGGGAGGGCTGAGTCAAAGAGAATGCTTACTTTGGGAAGGTTGCTTAGAACTCACAGATTTTGAAGAGGAAGAGTGCCATTGTTTAGTCTTTTGAGGGGTAGAAGTCTGTCGCCTAGAAGACCTATAATCCCTAGACCTAGTGTGTTCCCTGTTTACTGGGATCAGGAAAAGTCCAATTCTTAGAAGGGTAACGTCTACTAAAGTGAGGAGGCTGAACCTGGAGAAAAACATTAACAGTTTGCATAGATTTGGCTTTATCCTCCAATCTTTTCAAGACCTCTTTCTGCTTTGTTACCAAAAAGATTGTTCTTATTCAAAGGTACATCCAGTATTTAGATTTAACAGGCTCAGAAAGGGGCTGTTCCCCGAGCAAAGCATGTCTTCTGATAACAGATCCAGTGGCTGCTGCCCTGCAAGAAGCCTCCAAACTGTCAAAACCACAGTGTAAAGAATGTTTAGTCACAAAAGTGGCAGAATTCAATAAATCATGCATGTCCTTGCTCCCCACCAGGGAATGAACACTAGCAATTTTAGCCTTAATAGCCTCCAATGTATGCTGATGAAACAAACATATGAAAGAGACAATTAACAGAATGAACAGCTAGGGTGGCAGAAGTATAAACCTTTTTTTCCCCACCTGTCCAAGGCCCTAGATTCTGTATCAGAGGGAACACGATTTTTTGCAACTGTAGCCTTAACATCTTTAGGGCCCCGAGAAATAGTCTCTGGATCAGAAGTAGGATTCTTAAAAAGAAACTGATGAGAATCAGGAACTCTATACCACCTGTCAGGTTTCCTGGGAGCAGGAGGAACAGAATTAGGAGTCAAAGAATTCTCCATGAAAACATCAACTACTTTTAATACCGGAAGGATAGCCAGAGGCTTATACTGTGGTAAATCCAAGAACTCCCTAATCCTTTTCTTAGACTGAGGATAGTCCTGACTCTCCCACTTGAAATGCTCTGAGTATTCAGAGTATCTCCAAAAAAAAATCTTCTGGAGAAGAGGCAGAAGGGATAGATTATTCTGCAGCAGAATCCCCAAAACCAGAATAAAGTTGTGTCTTCCTCTTCATCAGCAAAATTGCTGGAAACATCAGAACCTGAGGGGGACACTTCTCTAGCCCTCTTAGATGGAGGTGGTTGAGAGGCCCAGATAAGAGTCAAAAGATCACTAGCCATTTTAATCTGTAACTGAGGAATTTGAGAAAATTTGTGGCTGGAAGGTCTGTTAGAAAGCCGCCGGGACTCGGGAGGTCTAGCCACAGCAGTAGTCTGAGCAGAAATTGGTCTGGGTTCTGTCTCAGGCCAAAGAAGAGAGGCCTCAGAAGCCAGGGCCTGCTTAGCAGCTCTGGACCCATTGAAGGTAGCAACTGGCGGAGGGTCAGACGACAAAGTGGAAGCCTGCGGCATAGAGGACTCAAAGGGTCTCAGCAGAAGCCTGCAGCTGAACAATCGCGGACTGCAGGGGCTGCAAAAGTGCCTCACTGAGAACCACTGGGCTGACAACCAACTGAACTGGAACGTCCACAGCTTACCTGACCCTAGGCCTGTTGCAGACTATCCTTGCACTTCTTAGGAACATTAGAAGCCAGGAGACCAGAAGACGTCATACCGACAAACCCTGGCCAAACTCCGAAATGCTTACATAAAATTTTAGTTCTACGGCCTATGATACGTGGATTAAAAGATGCAGAGATCACAATTAGGGAGTCGTGCTCAAGGCCTAAGCAAGTGATACAGTAAGAATGAAAATCACTGTGTGGGATCTGTTTTCCACAGGCAAGACAGTTAACTTTCTCTGACATTCGCTAAAGCAAGAAAAGAGGGTCCCCAATGGCGTACTTGGTTGAGGATGTCTTCAACTGAAGTAGTCTGAATACAAAAGAAGGTAATTGGCTGACCGGCACTCATGCAAATTGCTTCTGCTTCAGGCTCCGTGGCAAGAAAGACTGAGGAAATGCCATCGGCTGCCTTCCTTTATACCTGATGTCAGGTTTATGGCCGAAGGCAGCCGACTTAATATGCCAAAGGCTTTGGTATTCTGGCAGACTGTGGGCTACTGGGAGCCGGATAATCCATTTTGTAAGGACAAACAGTGAAACACGAACATCCTTCATTTGCAAAGTGTCTATCCTTGCTCCAATGTACTCTAGAATCTGGACTGGGTTCAGAGAAGACTTGGCTGTGTTGATAGTGATTCCCAGGTGACTGAAAGATTCAGAATGTAATCTCTGGCTTGACAAAGTAGATGCTTGGTGGGAGCAACAAGGAGCCAATCATCTAGGTATGGAAAGACCTGTATTCCCTGAAGCCTCAGGTGAGCTGCTACAACTGCCAAGACTTTGGTGAACACCCTGGGGGCTGTGGTGAGACCAAAGGGTACGGCTCGAAACTGATGATTGGCCCCAAGCTGGAAGTGGAGCAACCTCCTGGAGTGTCTGTGTATTTTTATATGATAGTACACATCCTGGAGATCTACTGAGCACAGTCTTTCTCCTGCAGGTAAGGCAGGATGGATTGCAGCATGACCATCCTGAACTTCTCTTTGGCAACAGACAGGTTAAGGTTGAAAAGATTCAGAATTGGTCTTAGGTGGTCTGTCTTTTTTGGCACCAAAAGAAACCAGAATAGATTCCCAATTCGGACTTATCTTGGGGAATGGTTAAGGTAATTTGTTTCTTTAGCAGCTTATTTCGAGCACTGCCACCTCCCCTTGCACGGGTGGTACATCTGGGAGGTGTTTTGGGAGAAGAGATGCCACAAGGGGGGTGGACTAGCCTCTGGATATGATCTGAAGCACCCAATGGTCTGCTGACAGACTCCCATGCCATTAGGTGCAACAAAAGACTACCCCCCCAACTGCCTCCAGAGCAGAGCAGTCGGGCAACTCTTCAGGGCTGCTGAGCAGGCCTGTACGAAAAAGGTTCCTGAGACCCCATATTCCTCGGACCCCCTCTGCCTCTGGGCTGGCGTCTATCAAACCCCCTCTGCCTTTGGGGAAGACGAGTCCTAAGTGTCCCAAGAATACTGAGACTTCTGGAACCACATCTTCTGCCCTCGCTGATTCCTGGAGAAAGACCTTTGAAGGGTAGAGAGAAGCAGATCCGGAGAGCAGACTGTCTTCTCATCCTTTTCACTCTGGACCAACATCTCACAGTCTTCCCAAACAAGGAACAACCATCATAAGGGGCATTCGCAAATGACAACTTAAAGGGCTCCGTGAACTGACAGCCTGAGCCAAGCGTGTTGCCTCATGACAACACTGAACCTGGCCGTCGTTGCTGCTCCTTCGGTGGCATGCAAAAGGAGGTGCATGGACTTGTTAGATACCGCTTTTAAAGTGGCCATCCATGCAGAGAACGTGTTTATCCTCCGGTGACATGGATTCCAGGGGAGACTCAGCTAGCTCTGACAAGGTCACACTGCACTCAGGTGACGTGTGCCAAATTCAGTGCCCTTATGGAAAAAGTGGCTGAAGCATACACCCACTTCCCAAGACTATCCATCGTCCTGGACAGGGGGATGGACCGTAGAACTTTCTTGTGCTAGTTCTTCCTTGGTGGCGGCTGCTACCACCATAGCATCTACAGGGGACCCTTTGCTCCACCTAGGCCTATCCAAAGGGGGACTTGTGATCTTGTCTGGACGTTTCGGAATTGGATCCACGGTGTCCAATTTCTTCCATGCCCGGGTGGTGATAAAGTCAAACAATGGATCCGTGGTGGGGGGGGGATCCAGGAAGTACACGGGCCCAAGCCGAAGGCCTCCAGAAACCGACTCGACCGAGGTAGGCTTAGGGGCATACCATCTCCTCCCCCCACCCCACTGATGCAGAAGTTTCATGATGTTTTCAAAGGAGACCTCGTCAGGGGGGGTGATCTGGGGGAGCCTTCCTCTTCCACCAAATCTATCCCCTCAGTGAGGGACTCTGGGGAGGATTCCAGGTGCCTCCTTTTGCAAGTCAGTTTGTGAAATGCCTCTTCGGAGGGAATCCGGAGTGGACTCACAAAATGCCTGTTATGCAAGGGGAACCGCCTGGGGCACATCAGGCATGGGCTGTCCCAGAGTGGAGAAAATGGCCAAAGCTGCATCCAGAGCAGAGAGTCCGGTCAGAATCAGAGGAAATAGTAAGGGGCCTCAACCCAGTCGAGAACACCCTTTCCACCACATCGAATGCCGAAAGACAGCGAGCCTCCTGGGACACCAGTAAGGAATCAGCTCTTCTTGGATCCGAGGAGCCCGCAAGTGCCAAGATGCTGAGGGGAGGGCTGTGACCTGACACGGTCGGAGCAGACCGAAACCCCACCTCGCATCCAACACCCAGACTACAGCTCAGAGAGCTGCTCGGGTCTGAACTATTCAGATCCTACGTGCTCAACGTAATAACCGGTGTTGAGGTATAAGGTACCATTGGTGTCAACCCCCAACTCAGAGACCTCTTGGATCCAAAAACTCAGACACTGGGGGTCGGATCAGAGGAGGAGTTATAGGGGTGAAAAAGGGAAGCAAGCTCTCCGCACCAGAAGGACAGGGAGCTGACTAGACTCACATCTGGATCTGGGTGCGAATGAATCTTCACATCATTTTGTCCATCTCCACGTCGCTTAAACTTTTGGTGGAGCACGACAATGCCGCCACTGATGGCGACCTGGAATATCAGTGCACAGAGGTGCTTGCAAGAACCTTGGCGATCGGAGCCGGGGAGTGCTAGACCTAGAAATAGCCTGTAGTTTGAGGAGGACCGACGGACCCAATTGGTCCTGGGATCTCTTCCTAACCTTATCCATGTCCTTTTTAGATAGTTCCCCTTCTACAGACCTCTGTTCAGGAGGATGAGGCCCAGCCTGGAAGGAGGATGAAGTAGAGGTAGTCACAGCAGTGACTGGAGTACTTGCGGGGACAGCCGCCCCTGAAGCAGAAAGCAGTCCCTTCATAACTAACCTGGCCTTGCGGTCTTTCAAGGCCCTTGGATTAAAACCTGCACAAATCGAGCAGGCAGTAGAAATGTGAGGGACTCAAGCACACAACAGTGTGGCCTTCAGCTGTCAGCTTGTGGCCACTCTGTGGACTTCCTAAAAACAGGCTTAAGTTGCTAAGCCATGCCAAGGAAGGAAGTACAAGCTGTCTTTACCAACCCAACCTCACACAGACTGAAGTGTGTGTGTGTGTGTGGGGGTGGGGGGGGGGTGGTACAGGAGTGTATCATACTAAGCATTTTTTTTTCTTTTAATGTGATGCAACAACGAGGTAGGGGAGGTAAAGGAAAGGAAAACCTGACCTAACATTACAAGAAACACATCAAAAAAAAAAAAAAAACGCTATAGAAAACCTGTTTACTATCAATTTCGAAGCGAACTCAGTCTACCCACATATGGTCAACCAAAAGAATTCGAAACTCACATTGTCAAAAACAGATTGCCGAATCACAAACCAAATTCGACCTACGGACGGGTTATAACATGGGTGGAGATGGGGGTGAGGTTTGTAGTTCTGCAATATCGGCATTTGACATTGCCGAATTTGACATTCTGATTCAAGTCACCACACCTGGAGCTCCGAGACCACGATGCTAGGCTAAGACACGGCAAATGAGATCTGAGGGAAGGAAGGAGATGGAGGGGTATTATGGGTACAGGGAGGAGCTTGGAGATCAAATCAGATGCTGGTGAAGCTGGCATCTACGATCCAATCTGGGTCCAAATACCCACAGGTTGAAGAGTAAAGGTCAACTACTTCAGATCCCCTTTCAAAAACATTTTGATATCAGATTACATTAAAAGAGGATCCATAGGCAGACTGGCTGAAATAGCAGATAAATGAACCTTGACAGAGAAATAACAAAGGCCATATGACAGTAACTCACAAATAGCAAAACCAGAAAACTAGCATTGAATGAGTGCTGGTTATGTTGTTGGCACTAACTAGAAAGCTTTCCATTTGCTAATCTAGGACTTCCTAATGGAAAGCTTTCTTGTCTCCATTAGTACCTGCTGCATGTCCCTCTGTAAACAGGTGCCTAAAAAGGAATAAAGACCCTATTATTCAGGCAGTCAACTGTAGGCGATTCTGGGGTATATAAAACACCCCTGTTCCTGTGTGAGCAGTTAGTTTGTGAGGAAGCTTGTGGTAACTGCCCACTGGCCATTTCCAAAAGGGAGAATCATTGCTGTCTAGGCCAGAACAGCGTAACCACAATAATCTTGTGGGATACTTTCTGAATCTTCAGACGTACCCTGGATATTAGTAGAAAAGCATACAGAAACTTTCCTGCCCAAGGGAAAAAAAGGCATCAAGTCTTCCAGGCCTTCTTGTATGGAGTCCTGGAAAAAATCTTGCCATTTGATTGTCAGAGAAGGCAGAGGGGTCTACTTGAGGATCTTCACAGATGGATCAAATCTTGGATGACACCCTTATCTAGTTTCCATTCATGAGAGTCTGCCTGGCTCTACTCAGCTAGTCTGCCACATGATTTTGCTCTGATGGTATGCAAAACACCTGAAGAGTGAGACTGCGCTGTAAAGCTATATTCTATACTAACACTGTCACACTGCACCTGGAAAAGATCTCTCCCTTGTTCATGTACCACATTCCTGTGTTGTTGTCTATAAACACTTGGGGGTCCCCAGGATCACAAATGATTCAAACCGTTGACAGCATAACAGCTAGAATCTCATAACAGTGTTCCGGCCTTGGTCTTTGTTCCAAAGACTATGCACTTTTAAGCCCATTGATACTGTTCCTCAGGCAAAATCTAAGGTGAATGCTGTGTTGGAGCAGGAAGAGACAGTGAGACCTGGATGCTGAGACATTTAGTGTCTCCACCACATAATCGTTTTAAATCCCAAGACGATAATTTGAAAAAGAAAAAAAAAAAAGGCGGAGATGCTAGGGCCAAAGAGATTTTGGATACCATTGTATCTTTCTCACAAGGAGAGATGCATCATGAGACCCAGATTCTGGAGAAATTTTCTTGCAGAGATGGATGTTGTGTTTTTCGGCTTTTCCCTGTTAGGGGTCGCCACAGCGGAACTCCGGTCCGCTAATGATTGGTAGTTGATTTTTACGTGCCGAGTTACCAGCCCCGACGCACAACCTTCAACGAAGGTACGCCCATTTGCGCACGTCTCAACGCAGAAGACGCTCTAGCTGAGAATCGAACTGGACAGCGTCTTACTGTGAGGAGACAACGCTACCACCACCACGCAAGTGGAAAATCCCAGAAATATATCTAAATATAGCAGTAAAAACAGAACTTACGGGTAATGTTCAATCAAATAACTTTAATAACAAAAAATAAATACCACAAAAGAAACAAAAGACCAAGCTGACTAAACAACCAGTTAAGTGCTTTTGTTCCTTTACACTAACGGAATTTAATATCAGTACTTCTACATCAAAAATAACCCTTTAAATAGTACAAGATCCCATGACAATGACATATCTACACATTTCCAATGTCAACGTCTAGAAAGACTAAAGAAGATGGCGTCAGCTGCATATTTTATACCCCTGATGACCTGACGTCATAGAAGAGAAGACAGCAACAGACGCAGGACCCAAGACTCGAATTCAGGCAGACTGAGGGCAACCTGCCAGCAGATTACCCAAATGTAATGACTGCAACAGTGAAACACGAAGAACATCTAAACATTTCCAATGTCAACGTCTACTTAAATGAAAATTATAAAAGTTATAAAACAGCGGTAACCAAGTATTTATGAGTGTTTAAATATGTTGCATGTTTAAAACACACCATTTAAACCAGTCGTCTTATCCACTACTAATAAAACTAAGAAGTTATGTACTCACCATAACGTTCCATGTTTGTTGTCCACTTCGCCTTCATTCCATGCTGGTTGGGTTTGGAACAGACCATCGGTTCAGACTCTGCCTAATTCAAATGTTCGAGAGCTTCCACTGGCTCGAGGCTATACCCTATCCCATGATGCTCAGGGAAGATTACCCAGATTTTGTTTGCAAGTGAAAGCATGAGTATTTACCCAAGATTAAAACAAATGTCTAGATAAGACTCAAAAGAGAATCAGACTCCATGATCCAATTACAATAAGAAAATGTCCACCCGATCCTCCAGAAGTGAAGGCGGTGGAAGGAGGGTTGGACATAAGAATGAAGGTGAGATGGACAACAAACATGGAACATTATGGTGAGTATATAACTTCTTAATGTTTTGTCCTATCTTGCCTTCATTCCATGCTGGTTGGGACAGTGTCCCTAGCACCTTCTTTCTTGAATGGCTCAAGGGAAGATGCTCTTCAGAACCCTGGACCCACAGGAGGCCCTGGTCCTAGAGACCAAACCTACTTTGTAATGAGTGATAAAGGTATGAGGGTTTACCCATGTTGCTGCTGCACAAATGGAATCCATAAGAATATTGGTATGGAAGGCAGAAGTTGTAATAGCTCTTGTTGAATGGCCCTTCACTTTGCCTGGTAGCTGCCTCTCTTGGGAATTGTATGTCTAGGAGATACAGTCTGTGAGCCATTTAGAGTGCGAGACCTTTGACACTGGAAATCCTGTCTGAAAATGACAAAGCTGGTCTGACTTTCTGAAATCTTTAGTTCTATGCATGTAGACAAGCAGCTGTCTATGTACGTCCAACTGGTGTAATCTATATTCTGCTTTGTTGCCACAGTTTGGGGAAAAAACTGGTAAGTCAATAGATTGATTTAGGTTAGTCTCAGAGCACGCTTTTGGTAGACAGGTAGGGCTGGTCTGTAAGGAGACTAGCTTTGTGACAAGTTACATATATAGGAAGTATAGATAAGCTTGGAGTTCACACATTCGCCTGGTGGAAGTGACGGCCACCAATAATGTTGTCTTCCATGACAAAAACTTAATGTCACATGATGATGCAGGTTCGAAGGGAGGTAGAATTAAAGAGGATAAAAGAAAATGTAGGTCCCATGGAGCTGGAGGTTTTCACTGGAGGCCTTAGCAAGAAGGTACCTTTTAGAAAGGCTTTACAGAGTCTGTGGGACATGATTTTTAGTCCCATTTCCCAAATATGGAATTATGACATAGTGGCTAACTCTACCTGCTGCCGCACCCTCGTTAAAAAGTTTAGCAGGAAAATCTAACACTGCTGTGATGGGGGACACAAAGGGATCTATATTGTTTTTGGAAGCCCAGTGTGAAAATCTTTTCCATTTACTAGAGTATATTTTTTTGGATGATGCCTTGAGAAGAAATCAATACGTCTAACAGCAGGTGAGATATCATGGAGCCTGCCTATTTGTGGAACTGGAGCAGTCAATTTTAGGGTTTGTATCAATGGATGAACATCCCCAATGAATGAGTCAGGTGGTCTGGAAAGTACAGTTTTGTACCTACCATAAATGTAGATGTTAGAGTGTATACCCTGCTGCAGTCACACTTGGGTTATCCTGCCGTCAGGTGGTCCCGCAGTCAGCCCGAATTCCAAAGTCTTGGTCTGGCTTCGGTTGCTGTCGCTTCTTCCCTGACGTCAGTGCGCCAGGGGTATACAAGAGGCATCAGTCGCCATTTTCTTGAGTTTTTCTTGCCCCAGATGTCAGGTGACCCCCCCCCCCCAAAATGGTGGTCAGTAGATAGTACCAATAATAAAAAGTGTAGCATAAACAAAATATCCCTCCAGCTACAAGCAAATACACCACAAAGGTATTAACAGATTTTAAAGGTATAGAAAGGTTTTAGAAAGGGGATGGAGGGAGGGTAACCTGGAATGCAGCAGGATATACACTCTAACATCTACATTTATGGTAGGTACAAAACTGTACTATGTTCATCGTGTTACCCTGCTGCAGTCATCACACTTGGGTAGAATCCCAAAGCTAAGGATGGGAGGTGGAGTCAAACAGGGTTAGAGGAGGCTAGAAGGCCCTGCAAACCTGCAGTGGCGAAGCCAGCTCTAGTCTTAGAGTAAAGTGGTAAGTGGTAATGTTTGGTGAAGGTATGTACTGATCTCCAAGTTGCAGCTTCCAGAATATCCTTGGTTGGCACCCCCCTGAGGAAGGCGGTAGATGTAGCTGCTGCCCTGGTAGAGTGGGGCCTTATGCTAGCAGGAACTGGTTTTCCATGGTGGGTGTAGCAAAAACGTATGCACGGTCCTATCCATTTGGAAATGGTCTGTTTTGAGATAGCCTTTCCTTGTGATGCTGTAACATAGGATACAAAAAGCTGGTCAGATTTTCTGAAAACCTTAGTTTTATCCAAGTAGTAACGTAGCTGCCTGTGAATGTCCAAGGAATGCAGGAGTCTTTATCCTTTGTTCTGTGGATTTGGAAAGAAGGTGGGTAAATGGATGGTTTGATTTAGAGCCACACTGGATACCACCTTAGGCATAAAGGAGGGGTTAGTTCGTAGAGAAACTCTGTCTTGATGAAAAATGAGGAAAGGCTCTACTGCCATTAGTGCCTGAAGCTCGGAAACTCTTCTAGCTGAAGTAATTGCTAGCAGCAGGGCAGTCTTCCATAAGTCAGCTGAGAAAGCTGGCTCAAAAGGAGGTAGCATGAGTTTTTCCAGAACAAAGTTGAGGTCCCAAGTAGGTGTTGGTGCTCTCCTGGGAGGCCCAATGTTTTTGGCCCCTCTAAGAAACTGCCTTAGGAGTGGATGTGAAAATAAGGGAGGATCCGTGTTGTAGTGAGCAGAAATAGCTGAGGCGTGGATTTTAATACATGAAAAATAAAGCCCTTTGTGTAACATCTCAGTTAAATATTGCAGAATCTGAGGTGTGTCAGGCTGAAGGGTATTTTGGCCTTTAGCTTGGTTCTAGGCACAAAATCTTTTCCATTTGAGTAGACTTTCCTGGTGCTGGGCCTCCTGGCCTCCAGAATAACATCCATAAGAGCTTGTGAGAGAGGAGCTGGCTGGTTGCTTAGGTGATTTGCCATGCAGCCAAGTTTAAGGTTTTGAGCTGGCTGTGTAGAATCTGATTGTTTTGCTGTGTGAGCAGATGGGTTATTTGTGGTAGAATCCATGGTGGGCCCTGGGCCATATTCCTTAATAGTGGGTACCAGTGCTGGTGTGGCCAGTCTGGGGCAATGAGTATCATTCAGGGTCTCTCCATCCTGACTTTCAGCAGCACCTTTGTGAGAAGGGGTAATGGAGGAAAGGCATATACTGTCAGCATTTTCCAACTGAATGAGAGTGCGTCCACTTTCCAAGCTTGATAGTGAAAAGTCCTTCTGCAAAATTTTGTTAGTTGATAGACCTGTTTGCCAGCGCTCAAAACTAAGTCTGGGAGACCCCATTTTTGAGTCATCATTGCAAATACTTGTGGATCCAGTTTCCACTTGTGGGGATCCGTGATGTTTCTGCTTAGGTAGTCTGCCAATGTGTTCTTTTTTCCTGGCAGGAATTGAGCTTGTAATTGAACTTGGTAAGCCAGTGCTGTGTTCCACAAGGTCATTGCTTGCCTGCATAGAGTGTAGGAGTGCGTACCCCTTTGTTTAAGTACCACATTACTGTGGTGTTGTCTGTCCTTATGATAAGCTGTCCTGGATGCAAGAGGTCCTTGAAGGCTGTCAGAGCATTTTGTACAGCTAGCATTTCTTTTTGATTGATGTGCAGATTCCTTTGATCTGCAGTCCATATGCCTTGAATGCACCGTCCTGCCATGTGTGCCCCCCAGGCATAGTCCGAAGCATCTGTTGTCAGTTTGCCTGGCTGGGGGAAGGGTGAAAGGCTGACCCTTGTTGAGGTGACATGCCTGTGACCACCATAGAAACTCCTGTTGAAGGCAGGGAATGAGAGGTATCGTTTCCAAGCTGTGGCTGTGTTGAGTCCATACGCTTTTTAGGTACCATTGTAATTTCCTCATATGCAGTTTAGTAAATGGTATTAGTAGTATGCAAGATGCCATGAAGCCCAAGGCCTGCAGAATTTTTCTTGCAGGGAGTTGGGTCTTTGTTGCCATTGTTCTGAAGTATTGAGTTAATTGTAGTTTGTCTGGCGTCAGATAAGCCATTTGGGCCGTTGTATTCAAGCTGGCACCCAGGAATGTCATACTTTGTGAGGGCACTAGTTTTGATTACTGTGTACCCTAGGCAACTTAGAAGATGTTTTACAAAAGCCAGGTGTTGTAAGAGAATGTCCTTGCTTTCTGCTTGGATGAGGCAATCATCCAGGTATGGGTATATTTGAATTCCTCTGTCTGCAGTATGCAATTACTGGTGCCAGGCATTTTGTGAAGACCCTGGACGCAGTAGATAAGCCAAAGGGCAGTGCAGAGAATTGGTAATGGGTTGAACCTGCAATGAAACGGAGGTATCTTCTGCAATTTTGTCTGATAGGGACATGCAGGCATGCCTCCTTCAGGTCCAACGTTACTAGCCAAGCTTTCTTGCCCAACATGGGAAGAAGCTGCTGTAATGTTAGCATCTTGAATTTGGGTACTTGCAAGAAGGTGTTTAAAATTGAAAGGTCCAGAATGGGTCTCCAAGCATTGTCCTTTCTGGGGACAAGAAAGAGCCTTGGGTAAAATCCTTGGCCTTGCTCCTGCGTAGGTACCAGCTGAATGGCTCATGTCCATTGGAGCTGCAATTTGTTTTTCTGCCTCTGCCCATTGATTTCATGGCAGGTTTGGCATTCCTTTTATCCTTGGCAAGGTGTGGAAATGGAATCTGTATCCTTGTGAGATAATGTCTAGGACCCATTTGCCCTTTGTGACTATGTGCCAGTTGTCTGCAAAAAGTGCTAATTTTCCTCCCAAGGGAGCTCCCAAGAGAGTTTTGCTTGGCAGTTTGAGGTTTAAGTCATTGTGTTTGCCTTCTAGTAGTTTGGGACCTGTCTTCTCCTCCCTTCTGTGTTGCAGTGCCCCATTGGCGAAGTTTGTAAGGGATTTGTGCTTGTCCTCTGCCCCTTGGGCGCCTGTATTTACCCCTCTGTGGTCTGTCAGAAGCTAGAAAGTACCACTTTTTTGTTGGCCAATTTCTGCTGAAGCATGGGGGCTGTACCTGTAAGAAATCTTTGACCGTCTGCATAGATTTTGCCTTATCCTCAATTTTCTTTAAAACCTCCTCTGCTTTTACCCCAAATAAGACATCCTGCTGTAAGGGTGCATCTAGTAACTTTGCTTTAAAATGATCAGGCAGAGATTGCTCCTTTAACCAAGCATGCCTACGTATAACAGACCCAGTAACAGCTGCTCTAGAGGAAGCTTCCGAGGCATCAAAACAACATTGTAAAGTACGTTTGCCCACCTGTTCAGCTGCATGCAACAGATCCTGCATTTCCTTGAATTCAGACTGTTGAGGGTGCGTGCCCATCTTTTGTTTTACTTGAGACATTAGGAATTGCTGGTATTTAAGCATGTGAAATTGACAATTTAGTGCTCTCATAGCTAGAGTAGCTGAGGTGTAAATCTTCTTCCCCCACCTATCTAGTGCTCTGGAGTCCCTTTCAGAGGGTACAGGATTTTTATCCATAGAAGCCTTAGCCCCTTTGGGACCCTGGGAGATTGTCTCTGGATCAGCAACAGGGCTTTTGTATAGGAATTTGAGAGAGTCAGGCACTCTATAGTATCCATCTGGTTTGGCTGGAGCAGAAGGCAGAGAATCTGGATTTAGACTAGATTCTAAGAAAACATCATCCACAATGTCTAAAACTGGGGGATAGCAAGTGGTCTGTGCTGGGGGTGTAAAATAAACTCTCGGAGCCTTTTCTTTGAGTCTGAGTAGTCCTGACCTTCCCAATGGAAATGATCCCTCATGGTATGTAAGGTTTCCCCAAAGGAATAATCTTCAGGGGGAGAAGCTGAGGGAATGGAGTCTTCAGCATCAGAATCTGCATAAGGGGGAAAGGAGTAATCCTGTTCCTCACAGGAGCCTGAGGAAACAGACACTTGATCAGAGGAGACATAATCCTCTTGTCTAGGCCTTTTGTCGGGGGGGGGGGGGGGTTGGGAACCCCTGATCAAAGAAATCAAATCTTCAGCCATTTTAAGCATCTGTTTCTTAGGCATAGGGCCTTGACCTGGAGACTGAAGAGTAGTCTTTTTTGATTTTAGAGGAGTCTTAAGCTTAGCATAAGATTTTATGATGAGAGTAGTCGGTCTGAAGACACCTTCAGAAACCGAAGGTGTTTCTACAGCACCGGCTTCTCCTTCTGCAATGTCGTCGGTCGGGCCTAAAGAAAATGGCTGCATCGGCCTAGAACTCTCTGCTGGGGGATCCGAAGCTGTCTGGGGATCCAATTCAGCGGTAGCCAGGGGCTGCGTAGGCGCCTCACTGAAAACTGGAGAACCGGCAACCAGCCCAGCCGTGGCCTCGGAGTCTGGCTTGGATCTAGGCTGCTTGTCTATCTTTGCGTTTTTTATGCATGCCGGTAGTCTGTTGCTCCGACAGCATAGTGTAATTAAATTTTCCAGTGTAGTAGTGTCGTGCGAATTCAAAGCATCGCTTTACAGTTCGCTTATTGAACCTAGCACAAAACAGACAGTGACGTCGTGGTCTGGGCCTAGGCAAGGTATACAAAAAGAATGAAAGTCCTTATGAGATATTTGCTTCCAACAAGAAATGCAATTGTTAACTTTTTCTGACATCGGACTGAGGCAAGAAAAGGTTCCCCAACAGGGTACATAGCTTTGAAGACTTCGGACTGAAACTATTCGAAAATCTCAGGTGTCGACCGACCGGCACTTGCAAACTGCTCCTGCTTCGGGCACCGTGCGGCAAGAAAGACTGAAGAAAATGGCATCTGATGCCTCTCATACACCCCTGGCGCACTGTCAGGGAAGAAGCGACAGCAACCGACGCCGGGCCAAAACTTTGGAATTCGGGCCGACAGCAGGATCGCCTGACAGCAGGATAACCCAAGTGTGATGACTGCAGCAGGGTAACAAACATCTGGGTCCAGGATGCACGGTTCCTCTGTAGATGGGGCCACAGAAAAGTGAGCCAAATTTGTTGAGGCCAGTATGGTGCAATGAGAATCCCTCTGCTTTTCAATATTTTGGCTTTCAGAAAGGATAAAGGAGTCCTGGGGCCAATAGTGTACTAGCGCATCCCTTGGTGACTGCCCTGGAGAGAGAATCAGGGCAAAGTAGCTGCTGCATTTGGCATTCATGGACGTGGCGAAAAGGTCGCAGAAAGGCTGGCCCCACTGGCGGAAAATTTACGCCACAACTACTGGTTTTCAGGACCACTCGTGAGGCATCAGAACACCTCTGCTGAGTTTGTCCACCATCACGCTGGACTTCCCCAGGAAATCTATTGTCAGAAAACGTTGAGAACAGACTGCCCATTGCCATACTCTGTCGCTCAACAGAGGGAAGGATTTAGTTCCCCCTTGTTTATGTACCACACTACTGCCATGACGTCTGAATTGCAATGGGTCCCACTGGGAGAAAGTCCTGAAATGCTTGCAATGCAAACAGCAACACTCATCTCTAGGACATTGACATGCAAGTGGTTCTCATGTTCCTGCAGGATGCCTTGAACAGTCTTTCCCAGATAATGCCCCCCACCCTATCTGAAAAGCATCAGTGGTCACTGTGACTACTAGCTGTGGGAAGACAAACTGTTGGCCTATCAACTGAGTCGCATGAAGCCACCAGTGTAGGTCCTTTTTGCAGGATACTGTGATGATTTTGTGACAGTGGTAGATCTTGCATAGAACACTGGGAAAAAAGCAGCCACTGAACTCTCTCATGTAAGCGCGATAGAGGTACCAAAATAATTGCAGCCGCCATGGTGCCCAGAACCAGCAAAACAGTTTTTGCCTGAACTTTTCTGTTGTATAAAAGATTCTCAATTTGATGATGAAGGGACTGAATCCTCTCAGGGGTAAGTTTGGCCAACATTTCTGTCGAGTAATTCTGCGCCTAGGAATATAAGACACTGAAGACAACAAGGCAGATTTTTTGAAGTTTACTGTAATACCTAGTTGGGAGCACAGACTAATGGTTTCGTCCCTTGCTTTTACTAGTAGGTGCTTGGTGGTCACGGTTAGGAGCCAGCCGTCTAGGTATGGAACCACACGGAATCCTAGACGCCTCAAGCGAGCTGTAACTACTGCCATGCATTTGAACACACTGTAGTGAGGCCAAAGGGCAGAGCTCTAGATATTGATAGTGGGCTGGCTCCCAGCCGAAAACACAAATGACTCCTGGATCTCCTGTCCATTTTTATGTGGCAGTGCACATCCTGGAGATCTATCTAGCACATCCAATCGCCCTTCCCCAGAAATGGAAGCAACAACTGCAGTGTCACCATCCGGAACTTAGATTTCTTGACAGAGTTTAATCTGCTGAGATCCAGAATGGGTCTCCAGTCCCCTGTCTTTTCTGGAAGTTAAAAAACCTTGAGCAAGTTCCGGATCCAATTTGGTCTGTGGGGACATTTTGGAAGACTTTTCTAGCAACTTTTGTACCTCTAGAGTTGCATAAACCTTTTGACTGGGTAGAACATCTGGGACTGATTGTTTTGCTGATGGGAGAGAGGAAAGGGGTATGCAATAACTTCTGGATATAAATCGTTTGTACCCATTTGTCTTGTGTAATTTCTAGCCAGGCATTCGGGTACAATGACAAGTGACCCCCGATTGACTCCAGAGAAGGACAGATGGGCCTCCTCAGGAGCACTGAAAAGGTTTCCCCAAGGAAGAAGTTTGTCACCCTGGTTCTGCGGTCCCCCTCTGCTGTGAGGTAAGCATCTTCCATTACATCCCCCTCTGCCCCTAGGGGAAGGACCACTCACATGCATCAGGAAAACTCTGGGACTTGCGGAACCAAATCTTCCCCCCCTCTGACCTTGGGGATTAGGTCTAGTGGGAAGGGAAAAACTGACTCCCAGTACAGACTTTCCGTCCTGTTCACACCTGGTTACTAACTTTGGGCCTGAACAAGGGCGAGGCATTGAGGGGGCCGTTAATGAAGGAAGACTTGAGGGGCTTAGCAAAATTACATAAGCGCATCCAGGAATGTCTCAAGGAAATTCCTGTACCCGCTGCTCTAGTTGCTCCATTGGCTGCATAAGAAATCAGTTGCATGGAGGAGTTTACCACAGAGTTTAAGGTAGAGAGGTGCAAGGAAACCTTATCTGAAACCCCTGCAGCTACTGTACCTTGACGGGCATCTCCTAGCTCTTGAGATCCCTTTGCAGTCTTGTAAAATGGGTTAGGTAATTCAGCGATCTAAGTGTAAATGCCGCTGAAGAAAAAGTATGCTTACCATATTTGTCCATTGTTCAAGACTTTGTTCGGTGGATAAACAGATGAGGAAGTCTGACAGTTCCCTCTCTGTGGCCGCCGCCACCAGCACAGCATTTACTGAAACATCCTTGCTGAGAAAGTCTTGTAATGAATTTGTTTGGCCTCCTCGGAACAGGTTCCACCGACTCCAGAGAGCCCCACGCCTTCTGACTAATTACATTCATCAACTGATCAAAAGGCAAAGTCACCCAAGAGGTGGAGGAGCGCGACCCAAAAGCTTCCAAGTACACAAGCTAGTCTTCAGAAGGACTGGAAGTCTTCCAGCCACCCCTCTACTTAATCTCCAGGATGTCTGCAAAGGAGACATCTTCAGAGGGGGACCCTTCTGACTCATTCAGATCGGTGTCAGAAGAGAGACTCAACTGGAGAGTCTATGCGCTTCCTCATGCACAATCTCTTCCGAGGGACCTCCTCAGAAGGGTACTCTGGGGAAGTTTCGGAAGAGAGTCCCGCCTGCAGGGGCTTCCTGGGGCTTAAAGGTTTCTGTGCGGAGCGATGGTGCTGAGACAACCTCAGGTGCTCTTGGGGGAAGAGTAGCTGAAACAGAGTGAGCAGTCTGAGGTGACTGCATTCTCTCCATCAGCTCAAATGCCACCTCACCCTGCTCCGAGGAAGTCCCCGGCTCCAAAGAACCAGAAGACCGATCTCAAAGCAGAGCGGTTGGGCTCACAAGCTGATGTAAGAGCAGCTCAATGGTGCAGAGGCCCCGAGAGATAGAATCGGCTAGGACAGTTGTCCAATCCGATTCTCCTCCCCCGACCAATGGGAGAGCGCCAGCTCCAAGTCTCCTCGAATTCCAATGGAACAGAGAAAGTCTGAGCAGATGGAACAGACTATCCCTGCTGGAGGTCTCGGTGCCAACGGTTCCACTGCGACCATGTCCAAGTGCTCTAGCTCCAAAACCCCAGTTCGGGTCAGAGGAACCACCAAAGAGGGAGAAGAGGTCTTTGTCTGATCCAGTTCCTTCTGGGTCAGAGTTCACAGAATTTTAGCCAACGTAGGTGTCCGGAGTCTCACCATCTGCTCCACGTCATCATCCGATAAACTTCTGGAAGATCGGTAGGATATGGATGAGGATCTTGCCCTTTGTATGACTGGATATTTTAGAATCGCAGTTACTGGCTCCAATACCAGGGACTGGCTCCAAAACGAATACTCAATCAGCTATGAAAATGCAATCGGAGTCAATGAGGCAGACTTTTCAGAACAAAGAGCCCTTGGTTCCAAGCCAGATTGTATTAACATTTTTTTAGGTGGTTCCAAAGATGGAGCAGAGTTCGAAGTTGTTTAACCCAACTTCTCTGATTTAGAAAGGGGATTTTGTCAGGTTTAGACTTTGCGCTCAGTCTCCCTTCTAGAGACTCTGTAAAAGGGGTTTTCAGTAGGCCTCTTAGAATGAATTTGTTCCTGTGCTCCAGTAACACACTGGAGCTAAAAGCATGACAAAAGGAGCAGGATTTTTGTAGGTGGAGGGCACCCAGGCAGTAAACGCAACTGGTGTACCAGTCTGTCAGGGACATTTTTTGGCTGCATTTGTCACTTTTTTAAACCTGATAGTTTTGGTTCCTTAGGCATATTGAATCTACACAAAAAAAAATAAAAGTTAAGTAGCAGCTTAAGTCAACAAGACAATTAATACAACTCAGTAACCCTTTAATCAAAAGGAAACTTACTATATATAGTACAGTTTTGTGCCTACCATAAATGTAGATGTTCGAACAGGATAGCATCTGCAGTCTTAACAAATGGGTTGTCCTGTCGTCAGGCAGCCCTTCGGTCGGCCGGATTCCAAAGTCTGGGTCTGGCCTCGGCTGGTGTCGCACTTCACCCGACGTCATCTCTGCTGGTCTTCGGGTATAAAGGCATCAGCAGACGCCATTTTCCTCAGTGTTTCTTGCCCCAGATGCCAGTTGCCCTCTTGGAAAACTAAATTTTGGGTAAATGCCAATGTTTCCAAAAAAAATAGTAGGCAAACAAAAAATAAGCATGTATGTACATATATACAAACAAATACACCATAAGAGATCCCCCCCTAGCTAGCTATTGGGAGGGTAGATACCCTAGGAGTACCACAGAGGGGAAGGAGGGTGGGTAATCCTGACTGCAGATGCTATCCTGTTCGGACATCTACATTTATGGAAGGTACAAAACTGTACTATGTCCTTCAAGGATGCATCTGCAGTCCTAACAAATGGGTAGAATACCATAGCCAAACTAGGGGAGGAGGAAGAAGAATTATGGTGTAGTTAGGATCCCTTGCAATACAGCAGTGGCAAACCCTGCTCGGGATCTAGAGTATAGAGGTAAGTTGTAATGCTTGGCAAATGTATGCACGGAGGTCCAAGTAGCTGCCTCAATAATGTCCTTGGTAGCCACTCCTCGTAAGAAAGCTGTGGTCGTGGCTGTAGCCCTTGTAGAGTGAGGTCTTATGTTCTGTGGAATTTGCTTTCCATGGTAGGAGTAACAGAATCTTATGCAATTTCCTATCCACTTGGAGATTGTCTGTTTGGAAATTGCTTTTCCTTCCCTTCCTGTTGCATAAGCTACTAGAAGCTGGTCAGTTTTTCTATTGTCCTTGGTTCTGTCCAGGTAGTAGCAACTGTCTATGTACATCCAAGGTATGCAGCAGTCTTTCCCCTGTTCTGTGGATTGGGAAAGAAGGTAGGTAGGTGGATTGCCTGGTTTAGAGACACTCTGGATACCACCTTAGGCATAAATGTAGGATTAGTTCTCATGGACACTCTGTCTTGATGGAAGATTAGGAAGGGTTGTACTGCCATTAAGGCCTGTAGTTCCGAAACCCTTCTTGCTGAAGTAATTGCCAGTAGGAAAGCAGTTTTCCAGGATAGGTGTTGAAGATCTGCTGTTGCTGCTGGTTCAAATGGAGGGAGTGTCAATTTTTCTAGCACAAAGTTCAAGTCCCATGCTGGTAATGGTGGTTTCCTAGGAGGTTTTACATTCTTGATTCCTCTGAGGAACTGCCTGAGTAGAGGATGTGAGAAGACAGGGGGATCGAAGCTGTATTCTGCAGAAATAGCTGATGCATGTATCTTGGAGGAATAGGACAGGCCTGTATGGAGAAGCTCTGCCAAGTACTCCAGGATGTTAGCAATATCTATCTTTGACACATCTTTTCCTCTTTCAGTACTCCAAATGACAAACCTTTTCCATTTTCCTGCATAGTTCCTTCTTGTTGAAGGTCTGCGGGCCTCCAGGATAATGTCTTTAACCCTTTGGGATAAATCTGGGTTAGTTGCTGTTATGTAATGTTCCAGGCAGTCAGTTGCAGAGTTTTTAGGTTTGGATGCATGATGTTGTAGTCGTTCTGAGTTAACATCAAAGGCATCAGGGGTAGTTGCCCACATTCTCCCCCGAGACATGCTCCTCAGCAATGGATACCAGTGTTGTCTTGGCCAATTTGGAGCTATCAGAATTATCCTTGGACGTTCCTCTTTGATTTTCAGTAGTACCTTGTGCATCAAAGGAAGAGGTGGAAATGCATATGCTGTCAGGCCTTTCCAACTGAAGGATAGAGAGTCCATCTTCCATGCAAGTGGGTGGTATGTCCTTGTGCAGAATTTCTTGAGCTGGTGATTGAGTGGGGATGCGAATAGGTCTATTTGTGGCATTCCCCATTTCTTTGTGATGGCCTTGAAGATGTCCGGGTGTAGCATCCATTAGTGAGCATCCGAGGTAGTTCTGCTTAGCATTCTTTTCCCGGTACAAATATTGCCTGTAACTGGATGTTGTAGCTCAGAGCCATATTCTATAGGTCCAGAGTCATTCGGCATAGGGGGTATGAATGAGTGCCTCCCTGTTTGTTGATGTACCACATGACTGTGGTGTTGTCTGTCCTTATCATTAAATGGCCTTCTTTGAGGAATGGTCTGAAATTCTGGATTGCTAGTTTTACTGCCAGCATTTCTTTTTGATTTATGTGCAGGTGCAGCTGGTCTGGAGTCCATAATCCTTGTATGCATTTGTCCAGCATGTGTGCCCCCCAACCTAGGTCTGAGGCGTCCGTTGTGATGGTCTGGCTTGCTTGCAATTTGTGGAAGGGCAAGCCTGGGTTTGACTGGCATGCTTGAGCCCACCATAGGAACTCTTGTTTCAGGCATGGGATTAGTGGTATTTCGGTTTCTAAGCTGTGCCTGTGTTGAGACCATAAATTCTTTAGGTACCACTGTAGCTTCCTCATATGCAGTCTGGCATGGGGGACCAGGATTATGCATGATGCCATGAAGCCCAAGGCCTGCAGTACTTTCCTTGCTGTTAGTTTGTTCTGCTTTGTTAATGCCAAGAAGTAAAGAGGGAGTTGTTCTTGTTTTTCTGCAGTTAGGAATGCCATCTGTTTTACTGTGTCCAATTCTGCACCCAAGAATGTTCTTGTTTGGGATGGTATCAGTCTTGACTTTTTTTAAATTGACTGTGTATCCCAGGGCTTGTAGTAAGCAAATGGCTCTTTGTAAGTCTTTTGTCAGCTTGCTTTTGTTGTCCGCTTGTATCAGGCAGTCGTCCAGGTATGGATAAATTTGGATTCCCTGTAGCCTGCAATGAGCGATTACTGATGCCAGGCATTTTGTGAATACTCTGGGCGCAGTAGATAAGCCAAAGGGCAATGCTGAGAATTGATAGTGCTCTGATCCTGCAAGAAATCTGAGGTATCTTCTGCAATTTGGTCGTATGGGGACGTGCAGGTATGCCTCCTTGAGATCTAGAGTTACCAGCCAACACTCCTTGCCCAGCATGGGAAGAAGTTGCTGTAGGGTCAGCATTTTGAATTTTGGAACAATGATGAATGTGTTTAAGGCGGACAGGTCGAGAATAGGTCTCCAACTTTTCTCTTTCTTGGTACTAGGAAAAGTCTGGAGTAGAATCCTTTGCCCTGTTCTGTAGGTGGTACCCTTTCCACAGCTCTCATCTTTGTTAATTGAGCTATCTGTTTTAGAGCTTCTGTTTTTTGATTTGGAGGTAGGTTTGGCATTCCTCTTTTTACTGGTAAGGTGTGGAAATGAAACCTGTAGCCTTGGTCTATAGTTTGCAAAATCCACTTGTCTCTTGTGATATAGTGCCAATTTTTTGTAAATAAGGCTAACTTTCCGCCTAAGGGTGCTGCTATTTGTTCCCTGGTAGGCGGTGTCAGAGCCAAGTCACTGTGATTGTCCTGTTGCAGTGGTCGTGTCTGTGCCTCGTTGGTTATTGCCTTGCCACTGGCATCCTCTGTAGGCACCTCCTCTGGATTGATTTCTGCCTCTGGAACGTCTATTCCTGCCTCTCTGAGGTTTAGAGGAGTCTGGAAAGGACCAATGTTTGGAAGGCCAGTTCCTGCTAAACCTTGGGGGCTGAACCTGTAAGAAATCTTTAACTGTTTGTACAGATTTTGCCTTCTCTTCCATTTTCTTCATTACTTGCTGGGCAGGAGAACCAAATAGACTGACCTTATCCATAGGAGCATCTAATAGCTTTGCTTTAACATGATCCGGCAAGACCTGTTCTTTCAACCATGCATGCCTTCTTATAACTGTGCCAGTCATGACTGATCTAAATGAAGCCTCCAGTGCATCATACCCACATTTTAAGGAATGGTTACTAACCTGCTGAATGTTATTCACCATTTCTAAAACATATTTCTTATCTAAGGAATCATCAGAGGACAGTTTCTTAGTTAACTGATCAAGCATAAACTCTTGGTATTGGATCATATGAAACTGACAGTTCAAAGTTCTAGCTGAGAGAGTAGCAGAGGTGTAAACTTTTTTACCCCATCTCTCTAAGGACCTGGATTCCCTTTCAGAAGGGAGAGGGTTTTTTGCTGAGGTCGAAGCTACTGCCTTAGGCCCCTGGGAGATAGTCTCAGGATCTGCAAGGGGAGCCTTGTATAGGTGGTGATGAGTGTCCGGGACCCTGTAAAACCTATCGGGCTTGGCAGGGGCAGGAGGTAAAGTATCAGGAGCAGTGCAAACATCATTAAATGCATCATCCACAACAGGAAGAACTGGAGGTATAGCTAAGGGCCTATGTTGCGGTAAATGTAGGAAGGTCCTAAGCCTTTTTCTTGAATCAGAGAAATCTTGTCCCTGCCATTGGAATTGCTCTCTCATGACATGTAAGGTTTCCCCAAAGGAAAATTCCTCTGGTGGAGAGGCAGAAGGGATAGATTCTTCAGCATCGGAATCTTCATAAGTAGAAAAAGGGGCCTCTGGATGGTCTGTATTGTCTGAATCATCAGAAGAGTCATCTGAGGACACTGGCTCAGGGGGCTCTGCTCTAGGTCTCTTTTCTGGAGGCTGAGAGGCCCTGTCTGGGTGAGATTGGGATCCCCTTATTAAAGAGATGAGATCCTCTGCCAGAGTAAGCATTTGAGAACTGGAACTGGGCCTGTGTGAGGGGGGCTTAACAGGCACAGATTTAGCAGATTTGGCTGCTTTAGCCCTGGCAAAGGCCTTTATAGACATGGCTGCAGGAGGCCTAGCAGCACCACGTGCTGGGGTAGAGACATCCAAAGGGATGGTGTCCGATAATTCTAGAGGAACCACATTAATAGGCAAAACTTCAGAGGCCGATTCAACTAGGGTAGCAGGAGCCTCGGTAGTGGTCATGGATTCGGCTGAAGATTGACCGGTTTGCTCGGTTTCGGCCGAAACCGCGGACCGCGAGTGTCTTTTTCTTTGCGTTTCTTAATTTGAGAAGTCGGAGGATCCGACGGCATAATGTACGCAAAATCTGAGCCGAAAAACTGTTCCGCAAACTCCGACCGACGCCTAAGCGTTCGTCGGTTGAAGGAAGCACAGGCTAAACAGGCTGCTACGTCGTGGTCTGGGCCTAAACAAGGTAAGCAGTAAGAGTGGAAATCTTTATGAGGTATTTGTTTCCCACAAGTTAAACAGTTATTCACTTTTTCTGACATCGGCTGAGGCAAGAAAGAGTCCCCAACGGGGTACTTGGCTTTTTAGAAGTCTTCGAAGTAGTATTCGGTAGTAGTAATCTCTGGATCTGACCGACCGGCACTTGCGAACAGCTTCTGCTTCGGGCGGCACGCGGCAAGAAAGACTGAGGAAAATGGCGTCGGCTGATGCCTTTATACCCGAAGACCAGCAGAGATGACGTCGGGTGAAGTGCGACACCAGCAGAGGCCAGACCCAGACTTTGGAATCCGGCCGACCGAAGGGCTGCCTGCCGACAGGACAACCCATTTGTTAGGACTGCAGATGCATCCTTGAAGGACATCTATATATATCTATATCTATATATATTCTTTTTAATAACGGGAAGTCCTCTAATTTAAACAGAATTCTGTCAAAATCAAGGGGAGTAGTCCTCTAAATAGACTTCAGGAAAGAATAGAAAGGGAAGGGGAACGGGCCCTCTAAGTTAAAAGGGCCGTCAGGAGTCCTCTAACAAATGAGCTATTAAGGATACAACAACCTCTCTAGGGATAGGTTCAAACAATAAACAGGCCTACGAACGACAACAAGCAAGAAACACAAACAAAAAAAACAGCCAAGTGGCAGCCTGATAACCCTGCTAGGCACTAACTGTAAAAAGCTATGAAATTACTAAATTTTTTAAAAAGAATACAAATAAGTAAATTTTCACTTAACAAGGAGCCAGTTTGGAAGTCACCCAATCTGCTTGAGACACAAACGACATCTGGGTAATCCTCTCTTAGCATCATGGGACAGGGTATAGCCTCGAGCCAGTGAAAGCTCTCAAGCTTTTGAATTAGGCAGAGTCGGAACCGATGTTCGATTCTGAACCCAACCAGCATGAAATGGAGAGAGAACACCATCTGCCATTTCACTTCTTTATATTCCAAAATATTGTTAAAATCTTCTATAAACTGACTTGTATAAAAAAAAAATTCTTAAAATCCATATGGTCTATAGCATTCTTAGCCAAGACATTTGAACAATTTTGTTTATATATTCTCTGCGAGAGCATTCTAGTAGTTGCACTGACAGAAGCTCTCTCGGGAACAAAGGGCTAAACTAAACCAGACTTACAAATGAATCTCTCATTAAGGCACATTCCCTTGCCACTGTATTTTAAAATACTACTTCTGTTAATATACACAGTATTTACATGAACATGAATGGGTACAAAGTGGCCTTCTTGGTGTGGTTAGTAGCATTACTTAATCTCTCGATAATTGTTTCTAAATTACAAACCCTTTTATAAAACTAGGCGTGAATCCTGTAATACCTGCTAGACCTCAATTTCAAACATATTATTGAAAGGTAAATGATTACTGGTTAGTACCCATATCCACACATAGGTAAATCAAAACTGAATACAAACAGTTATCAGTGGGAATTGTAACAGTTACAACAGATTGAAAACTTGCCAGTCAACTTTCACAACACACTTTGATTGACCTTTAAGGTAATGTCCATATAAACACCGTTTTTAATATCTCTTTCATAGAAGACTTCAGTATTGACCTACTCAACTAAATGAACTGCCCCCGATTAAGTTCCACTTTATATACTGGGGCTGCTGACTCCTATAAACCAGATAATTGAAGACAAGTGTCCTTCCTGTAAACACTGAAAATTTTCTTGTTCTTGTCCAGTAATGTAAGCAAATAAATAAAATTAACTGTCTACAATCACTTAAAAAGTTAACAAAAAAAATCAGGTGATTTGTTCAAATATGTTAAAAACAAGTTCCACTGAAATTCCTGTTCATATAAAAATCTTTCTGTAAAACTGGATATAAAAATAAATATCAAAAATGTCTATTCTCACCAATGCAGGAGTTAGCCTGGTACACGTCTTTGAACCCAACCACCACAAGGGTCTTTCCCAGCATAGCCATGCACCCCAAAAACGACAAGTTCTGGCACCCTTGACAAGGCTAGGCTTATAAGACCTCTGGGTCAATAGCCTAGTAACCACCTATGAACCTGTAAGTGTACGCAGGGGCCTGGGAGACTAACCATTTACAGACTGTCTGTATCCATTAGAGATGTACGTGCTAAACCAAGGAAGAATTTCCTGGTCCCCATCTAATTATCCGTATCACACTTGAAATGGGTTAGGGAGGAACTCTGCTTCACATGGATGAGGAGCCTGCTCCACAGAAGGGATAGTCTGATGCATACCTTTTTCTCTCCAGCTGGTCCTATTTACATCACAGGCAAGTCTTTAAGTCTAAGATAAGTAATTCTGGTGCGGTTTGTTTTGCAGATATGCAGGAGGTCCATCAGGGTGGGGTCCGTCAGTGCTTTATATGTCAGGCATAGATCTCACCTCAACAGCATGTAGGAGACATAACACAGGGTACAGTAAACATGTGATTGGCAAAAGCTAAATTACTATCTGTGTGTTCCCAAGTCCCTGACCACTGGGCAAATTCTTATAGGTGCACTTTCAATACGATAGTTACCAGGGGTGGATAACTTGCTGAAGGATACTACTGTGCACCGCCTAGCATTTCATTCTAGTCCATGGTTCTGACACAAGTCGACTGTGATAGATCTTCCTGGAGAAAGAAGAGTTGTGTAAAATCTTACCATTACCACAGATGTCCTCTTCCATGTTGTAGTAGTCTTAATGTGTAATTCCCCACCTTAGGCGGGCCAAACATCGGCACTTAAACAAAAGGACCTCAAAATGTGACATCTGCATGCACAGACCTCAGAACTTAAATGGCCAGTCCCATAGAGAGTAACAAGTGATATCAACCAGAGGTATAGTGTCGTATGCTGGCTAGTCTGACACTAGTACCTCAGAGTGCCCTTTAGGCAGGTCAATAGTAAAACAGGGGGGATAGGTGGGTAGAAATACGGCAACATGGAAGAGAAAGACATCTATGGTTATGGTAAGATTTTACACAACTATTCCATGTCCTTCTATTCCTATGCTGCAGTATTCTTATTGTGGGAGAGGACTACAGCTTAGAGGGAAGGGTGAAGGTAGATGTAGCCGATTCCACAAAACCCTGGATGAATGCTCTAGCAAACCTTGCCTGGGCTCTGGAGACATGGTCGAATTTGTAATGTCTGGTGAAGGTGTGAATGGTGGACCAGGTGGCTGCTTCCAGGCCTTTGAAGAAGGCTTTGAAGGTTGCCATGTCCCTGGTAGAATGAGCTCTTACTCCCTGGGGTAAGTGCTTCTCATGGTGGGAGAAGCAGAAGCAAACAGTTTTCCTAATCCAACAGGAAATTGTTCGTTTGGGGACTACCTTGCCCTGGGCACTAGGGTGGAAAGATACAAAAAGAGTTGGTTTGATTTTCTGACGGACTTGGTTTTGTGTAGATAAAACCTTAGTTGTCTTCGCACACCCAGGGAATGGAGTATTCTCTGTCATTGGCTGGAGGGAGGAAAAAGGTGGGCAGATGAATGGATTGGTTTAGGGACAGTTAGTTGACCACTTCAGGCATGAAGGAAGGGTTAGTACGTAGGGTTAACCTACCCTTGTAGAAGGTAGTGCAAGGAGTTTGTACCTACCATAAATGTAGATGTTTGAGTGGTTATGCTGCTGCAGTCATCACACTTGGGTTATCTGCCATCAGGCGGTCCCCTGCAGTCTACCTGAATTCCAAAGCCTTGGTCCGGCGTCGGTTGTCGCCGCTTCTTCCCCGACGTCAGTGCGGCAGGGGTATAAATGAGGCAGCAGATGCCATTTTCTTCAGTTTTTCTTGCTCCAGATGTCAGGTGCCCCCAAACTAAGAAGCTGCAAAATATACCTTAGTGGAAAACAATAGTACTAGTTGTAAGCAAATACACCATATAGACATGCATCCCAAAGGTAGATGTACATGGAGGAATAAGAAAAGCCTTGAGAGGAAGAGGGGATGGAGGGAGGGTAACCTGGACTGCAGCAGCATAACCACTCGAACATCTACATTTATGGTAGGTACAAAACTGTACTATGTTCATCGTGCTATGCTGCTGCAGTCACCACACTTGGGTAGAGTCCCAAAGCTATGGTTGGGTGGTAGGAACTAAATTGGGTTAGGTGCAGCTAAGATGCCCTGCAGAACTGCAGTGGCAAACCCAGCTCTGGTTTTTGAGTACAGAGAAAGGTGGTAATGCTTGGTGAAGGTGCGCACTGAACACTCCAGGTAGCTGCCTCCAGAATGTCCTTTGTTGGGACTCCACGGAGGAAGGCTGCTGAGGTTGCTGTAGCCCTGGTAGAGTGAGACCTAATACTAACAGGCACTGCTTTCCCATGGTGTGAGTAGCAAAAGTGGATGCAATGTGCTATCCATTTGGAGATGGTTTGTTTTGAAATGGCCTTTCCTTCTGAGCCTGGTGCATAGGATACAAGGAGTTGGTCAGATTTTCTGAAGGCCTTTGTCCTGTCCAAATAGTAATGTAACTGTGAATGTCCAAAGAGTGAAGGAGTCTTTCCCCATTATTTTGTGGGTTTGGATAAAAGATGGGCAAGTGTATGGTCTGACAGAGCCACACTGGAAACTACCTTTGGCATGAAGAAAGGGTTGGTGCGTAGAGATACTCTGTCCCGATGGAAAATGATGAAAGGTTCCACTACCATAAAGGCCTGCAGTTCTGAGACTCTACGTGCTGAGGTGATAGCCAGCAGCAGGGCTGTTTTCCATGACAGATATTGAAGCTCTGCTGAAAAGGCTGGTTCGAAAGGAGGTAGTGTTAATTTTTCCAGCACAAAATTTGGATCCCAGGTTGGAGTTGGTGGTTTTCTGGGGGGTCTTATATTTTTTGCCCCTCTGAGAAACTGTCTTAACAAGGGATGAGAGAAAATGGGAGGAACCATATCATAATGAGCTGAAATGGCTGAAGCATGGATCTTTATGGATGAGAAGGAAAGGCCTTTGTGTAGCATCTCGGCTAGATATTGGAGTATGTGTGAAATATTTGGGATGCCAGGGTGTAGGCTTCTGGCCTGGCTCCATACACAAAATCTTTTCCATTTGCCTGAGTAAGTATTTCTGGTGCTGGGCCTCCTGGCCTCCAAAATGGCATTTTGAACGTCCTTTGTGAGAAGTGTTTGATAATTTAAGGTATTTTCCATGAAGCTAGATTTAAGGTCCGTAGTTGACTGTGAAGGCTCTGAGAGTCTTGTTGGGTTAACAGCCGAGGGAATTGAGGTAAGATCCATGGAGGGCTGCGAGTCAAGTTTCATAGAAGTGGGTACCAGTGTTGACGTGGCCAGTCCGGAGCAATGAGGATCATCTTTGGTCTCTCTGATCTGGCTTTCAGTAATACCTGGGTCAGTTGAGGCAGAGGTGGAAAGGCGTAGACTGACAATGCTGTCCAACTGAATGATAGGGCATCCACTTTCCAGGCCAGGGGATAAGTCCTTGTGCAAAATTTTTGTAGCTGACAATTGTTGGTTGAGGCAAACAGATCTATGTCTGTTGGACCCCACCTCTGAATTATCATTGAGTATACTTGTGGGTGTAGTCTCCACTCATGAGGGTCTGTCAAATTTCTGCTTAATTCGTCTGCCAATATGTTCTCTTTTCCTGGCAGGAACTGTGCGTGCCGTTGTACCTGATAAGTTAATGCTGTGTTCCACAAGTCCATTGCCTGTCTGCATAGTGGATAGGAGTACGTTCCTCCTTGGTTTGTTTATGTACCACATAACTGTGGTGTTGTCGGTCCTTATTAGAAGCTGCCCTGGATGTAAGAGGTCCTTGAAAGCTTAGTGCATTTTTTACAGCTAGCATCTCCTTTTGATTGATGTGTAGTTGCCTTTGGTTTGCAGGCCATTTGCCCTGTATGCATTGTCCTGCCATGTGTGCACCCCAGGCGTAGTCTGATGTCTGTTGTCAAGGTTTGGTTTGCTGGAGGTGAGACGAAAGGGAGGCCCTTGTTTGCTTGGCATGCTTAAGCCCACCATAAAAACTCTTTCTAAAGGCAGGGAATGAGAGTTTTATTTGCTTCGAGGCTGTGTCTGTGCTGGGACCATACACTTTAGGTACCATTGTAGTTCTCATATGCAGTCTTGCATATGCAATTAATTGAATGCAGGATGCCATGTACCCCAATGCCTGCAGGAATTTCCTTGCAGTGAGCTGGGTAGAAGTTGCCATCTTTTTGAAGTACTGAGCCAGTTGTTTTTGCTTGTCTGGCGTGAGGTAAGCCATCTGGGTCGTTGTTTAAGCTGCACCCAGGAGAAAGTATTTCTTGTGAGGGTATTAGTTTTGATTTCTTTTTATTTACTGTGTACCCTAGGCAACTTAGCAACTTTGTTACAAATGCCATATGCTGTAGTAGTAGTATGTCTTTGCTGTCTGCTTGGATCAGGCAGTCGTCCAGATATGGATACATTTGTATTCCTCATCTGCAGTATGCAATTACTGATGCCAGGCATTTCGTGAATACTCTGGGCGCAGTAGATAAGCCAAAGGGCAATGCAGAGAACTGATAATGCGTTGTGCCTGCCAAAAATCTGAGGTATCTTCTGCAATCTTGTCTGATGGGGACATGCAGGTATGCCTCTTGGAGGTCTAGCGTTACCAGCCAACACTCCTTGCCCAGAATGGGAAGAAGCTGCTGTTGTGTGAGCATTTTGAATTTGGGAATGTCCAGGTACGTGTTTAGAATTGAAAGGTCTAAGATGGGTCTCCAGGCTTTGTCCTTTCTTGGTACTAGAAACAGTCTTGAGTAAAATCCTTGACCTTGCTCTTTTGCAGGTACCTTTTGGATTGCTTTCATGTTCATGAGAGCTGAAATTTGCTTTTTTGCCTCTGCCCATTGGTTTGTTGGCAGATTTGGCATGCCTCTCATCTGTGGTAAAGTGTGAAAATGAAATCTGTAGCCTCGGGTAATGATATCCAGAACCCATTTGTCCTTTGTAATGATTTGCCAATTTTGTGGGAAAAGAGCCAGTTTTCCTCCTAGAGGTGCTGCCTGGGCAATTTTGCTTGGCAGGCAAAGAGGAAAGTCATTGAGTTTGTTTTCTGAAGGGTTGAGATCTGTCGTCGTCCCCTCTCAGTTGTTTGCCATTGTCTAGGCCTGAAAGTACCTTGTGCCTGGCCTCTGCCCCTAGGGCGTCTGTACCTGCCCCTTTGGGGTCTGTCTGAAGCAGGAAAGAACCAGTTTTTTGATGGCCAGTTTCCGCTGAAGCGAGGAGGTTGCACCTGTAAAAAAACTAACTGTTTGCATTGATTTTGCTTTTTCTTCCATTTTCTTTAAAACTTCCTCTGCTTTGACACCAAATAATGCATCCTTTTGCAGTGGAGCATCCAGAAACTTTGCTTTAACATGTTTTGGTAGGGTCTGCTCTTTTAGCCAAGCATGTCTAAGTATTACAGACCCTGTGATCGCTGCTCTACATGAGGCCTCCAAAGAATCAAAACCACACTGCAATGTATGTTTTCCCACTTGTTCTGCTGCATGTAACAAATCCTGCATCCCTTTGAAATCTGATTGGTCTGTTTGAAGGATTTTCTGTTTTAACTGAGTAAGCAAGTATTGCTGGTATTTAATCATGTGGAATTGGCAGTTTAATGCCCTCATGGCCAAAGTGGCAGAGGTATACACTTTTTCCCCCATCTTTCTAATGTCCTGGAATCTCTTTCCGCAGGTAGTGGATTCTTAGCAGAAGAGGCCTTAACCCCTTTGGGAGCCTGGGAAATGGTTTCTGGGTCTGCAGCAGGGCTTTTATATAAAAACTTGTGAGAGTCAGGGACTCTATAGTATCTGTCTGGTTTAGGTGGTGCAGGAGGTAAGAAATCTGGATTAAGACTGGATTCAGTGTAGACAATCCAGAATGTCTAAAAAAGGAGGAATGGCTAGGGGTCTATGCTGAGGTAGAAGAAGAAACGCACGAAGTCTTTTCTTGGAATCAGAGAAATCTTGTCCTTCCCAGTGGAAATGCTCTCATGGTGTGCAGGGTTTCCCCAAAAGAAGAGCCTTCAGGGGGGGGGGGGGACAGAGGGAATAGATTCCACAGCATCTGAGTCTTCACAAAGAGGGAAGGGGTCATCCTGTTCCTCAGTCTTCTGAGGAAATGGATTCCTGGTCAGGAGGAGGTAAATCTTCCTCCAGTCTAGGCCTTTTGTCAGGAGGGGGTTGGGAACCTCGGACAAGGATGATCAGGTCCTCCGCCATTTTGAGCATTTGTTTTTTAGGCATAGGGGCCTGTGTGGGAGTCTGTGGACCCGGTTTCTTAACCTTTGGAAGCCTGGCGTATGACTTAACGGAGAGAGTAGTCGGTTTAAAGACGCCTTCTGAAACCGAAGGCCTGTCCATAGTCTCTGGATCACCGCCCGGGCTGGCGTCCGCGAGTTGAGGAGGAAACTGCTCCAGTGGCCCAGCAAATTCTGTCAGAGAAGTAGTCGCATTGTCTAAGTCTGCAGTAGTCAGGGGCTGCGTAGGCACCTCACTGAATACAGAAGATCCGGCGGCAGGCCTAACAGAGACCTCGGTATCTGGTCTAGGTTGCTGGTCTTTGTCCTTGCGTTTTTTAAAAATAGCGGTAGTCGGAGGTTCCGACGACAAGATGTAGTTGAATTTCCTGCCAAAATAATGTTGGGCTATCAGCCTGACGCTTAATAGTGTTTATTGAACCTAGCGCAAAACAGACAACCAGAAACGTTGTGGTCTGGGCCTAGGCAAGGAATACAATAACAATGGAAATCCTTATGAGGTATTTGCTTCCCACAAGAAATACAATTATTAACTTTGTCTGACATCGGACTGAGGCAAGAAAAGTTTCCCCAACGGGGTACTTAGCTTTATAGATGACTTTGGCTGAAAATCTATTTGAAACTCTGAGGAACTGGCCAACCGGCACTTGCGAACTGCTTCTGCTTCGGGCACCGCGCGGCAAGAAAGACTGAAGAAAATGTCGTCGGCTGCCTCTTATACCCCTGCCACACTGACATCAGGGAAGAAGCGACAACTGACGCCGGACCAAGGCTTTGGAATTCAGGCTGACGGCAGATAACCCAAGTGTGATGACTGCAGCAGCATAGCACGATGAACATCAGGCCATTAGAGCTTGTAACTCTGACACCCTTCTAGCTGAGGGCCAACAGCAGTAGTCTTCCATGTACACATTTGGAGCACAGCAGCACTAGCTGGTTCGAATGGTGCCAATGTTAGTTTTTCCAGGATGACGTGTAGGTCCCGGGGGGGGGGGGGGGTGAGATGGGTTTTCTTGGAGGTCTGACGTGCAAGACTCCTTTCAGGAATAATCCGACATCTAATCTGGTTAATAGAGGATCTAGTTGTAGACTAGCGGAAATTGCTGATAGGTGGACTTTCACTGAAGAGTACGAAAGACCAGTCTTAATTAGTTCTCGCACACAGGTACAGGACTGAGGGGGGGGGGGCTGCCTGGCAGAGATCCATGTCTTTATGGAGACACCAGTTGGAGAATCGTAGAATCTTTCCCATTTCGATGAGCAGGATCTTCTAGTAGGGTTTCTGGCCTCCATCAGGACTAAAAGCACGTCCTCCGAGTAGTGGTGGTGTCTGAAAGGGATTAAAGGTTCATCACCCAGAGTGTTGGTCCCAACATCTGTTGGTGAGGGTGAACAAGAGTTCCCTTCTGTTGTGAGTCGGTCCACATTTAGGGTAACTTCTGGTGATTGCCCTTGGCTAATGAGAAAAGTAGGGGGAACCCAGTGCTGCCTTGGCCAATAGGGAGTTAACAGCAAGACTTTTGGTTTGTCCCTCCTGATTTTCAAGATGACTTTTTGAATGAGGGAAGGGTGGAAATGCATATAGAAACCGCCCCTTTCATGGAATGCTGAAGGCATCTATCCTCCAGGCAACTGGAGAGTGGTCCTTGGTGCATAATTTTTGTCTGTTCTGGGGGTAGGGGGGCAAACAAATCTACCTGAGGTGTATCCCACCAGTGGACAATGTCTAGAAAGGTGTCGCTGCTCAGCATCCACTTGTGCTGCAGATGTTCTGCTGAGAAAATCCGCTTGTTTGTTTTCCTGGGAAAGGATGCATGTTGCCTGCAGGGATAAGCTGTTTGAGGCAAGGTCCCAGACTTGCAACTTTATCCAGCACAGGAAGTAGGTCTTGGTCCCTCAATGTTTGTTGAGATACCACATCAGTGTGTTGTCTGTGAAGATTTAAAGGGGGCCCTGGTTGCAGGATCGGGAGGAAGGCTTTCAGGGCCAGAAGAACTGCACTCATTTCCCTCACATTGATATGTTTCTTTTGGAGGATTGGGTGCCAGGTCCCCTGTACCATGAAGCTTTTCATGGTAGCCCCCCACTCTAGGTCTGATGCATCTGTATGCATGTACTGGGTTGGGGAGGGTAGCTGTAGTGGAAGGCCTGGGTTCAGAAGTAATTGTTGGATGCACCACCTTGGTTCTGCTTTGAGGCAGGGCGGGAGTGTACCTGGCACTAACGGATGTTGGTGTTGTGACCACACATTTTTCAAGTACTATTGCAATTTTCACATGTGCATTCCGGCTAGAGGCAGCATAGGGATAGAGGCTGCCATTAGTCCCAGGATCTGCATGAACTGTCTTGCAGACATCAGCTGAACCTGTAATAGGCTTTGGAAGTGAGTGGATAGACAAAGAACTTTGCCCTGAGGGAGGAAAGCCCGCATCAGGTCTGTTCTGATCCTGCAACCCAAAAAGATTTTATCCTGCTGGGGGATTAAGGATAACTTTTGGAGGTCGAGAGTAAATCCCAAGCTTTGAAGCAGGGAAGTGTTGAACCTCAGCTGGTTTTGAAGGGTGCCCTCTGTTTCTGCTAGAGTAAGGATGTCATCTAGGTAAGGACAGATCTGAACACCTTTGGTTCTGCAGAAGGCTATAGCTGGGGCTAGGCATTTTGTAAATACCCTGTGTGCAGTAGATAAACCAAAGGGCAAGGCTGCAAACAAAGTGAGAGCAGGGCCCAGTGAAACGCAACAATTTTCTGTGGGAGGGTTTTATGAGGATATGGAGATAAGCTTCCTTTAGATCTAGTGTGGCCATAAAGGCCTGGGCTGGCAATATTAGGAGTCGAGTTTGAAGGGATAGCATTCTGAATGATGAACTGAGAAATAGGTTTAAGAAAGGACAGATCTAGCATTGGTTTCCAAGACGCATCTTTTTTGGGGACCAGAAAAAGTCTCAAGTAGAAGCCTTTTCCTTCCTGTTCTTGAGGGACAGGTTCTATAGCTCCTAAGGTCAGAAGATCTTGCAGTACGTGAGGAATAAGATGCAGTTGATTTTTGGGGACTGAAGGAATGCCCCTTGGAAGGGGCTTTTCCTTCTAGGAAAGGAAAATAGAAGTTATGTCCTTACCATAACGTTCCATGTGGAGTGTTCATCTCGCCTTTGTTCTTACACATGGGTTCGGAGCCAATCCTCGGCTCAGAGTCGGCCGCTTAGCAAAGCTCTGCATCGAGAAGAAGCTCAAGACCAACCTATCTCCCACAATTCCCTCTGCCCTTACCTCAGATCTAGTTTGCAGAACAATACCAGATCCCCAACAGGAATGTGAAACAAACATACATACATACCAAGACGTAGCTGAAACCAACAGCAGAGAGAAATCAGTAGCAGGAGAGACAAACCAGACCTCTAAACTGGACGTTCTTCCTGGCCTGAGGGTGGGAATGTAAGAACAAAGGCGAGATGAACACTCCACATGGAACGTTATGGTAAGGACATAACTTCTATATATGAGAGTGTTCAATCTCGCCGTTTGTTCTTACACATGGGTAGCGTCCCTAGCTCCGTGACCCTGAGAAACTCACGGAAGAATGTTCCTGAGCACAGTGGAACCAAAGGTTGCCCTGTCCTTGGAAATCCTATCCACTCTGTAATGACTGATGAACGTATGTGGCTTAGACCAAGTGGCGGCCGCACAAATAGTATCCAAAGGTAGGCGGGCCGCATGAGCCAGAGATGTACAGACTGATCTCGTAGAATGTCCTTTCGGTTTGGTGGGCAAACTCTGCTCAGTAGCAGTATAAACAAAAGTAATACAATCAGATAGCCATTTGGAGAGAGTACGCTTAGTCACTGCCATGCCCTTTCTGTTGTCCGCAAAGGCTATAAAGAGTTGGCCTGCTTTTCTGTGATCCTTTGTTCTATCGAGATAGAATCCGAGTTGTCTATGAACATCCAACTTGTGTAACATATTCCAGCTTATTGGAATGGTTTTTGAAAAATGTGGGGAGTTCAACGGACTGATTAATGTTGTTGACTGAACAAACCTTGGGAAGAAAGGACGGGTTGGTGCGTAGGGATACCCTATCTGGGTGAAAAATCAAATATGGGTGCTTAATGGAAAGAGCTTGAAGTTCTGACACTCGTCTGGCTGAAGTGATTAGCTACTAGAAAAAGAGTTTTCCATGACAAGAACTTTAAAGAACAGGACGAGGCTGGTTCAAAGGGAGGTAGCATTAGTTGGGATAAAAAGAGGTTTAGATTCCACGGAGCTGTAGGGAACCTGACTGGTGGTCTAATATGAAAAGACCCTTTTAGAAAAGCCTTACAAAGCCTATGAGTCATAATAGGTGCTCCATTCTCTCCTACATGAAAGTTTGAAATAGCAGCCAATTGAACCCTCAAGGTGGCAGGAGAAGCTACTTGGTGAAATAATATGGATAGAAACTCCCAAATCTTTGTTTAGTGGGGCTATTAAGGGATCTAAATGTTGTGCAGTTGCCCAGTATACAAAGCGCTTCCACTTACTATTGTCAATTTTTGTAGTGGAAGCTTTATGAGAGGATACTAGTATGTTCTGAACCGCAGGAGAAAGATGATCAGACCTGGCTAAGAAGGGAAGCGGAGCAGCCAAGCTGCTAGTCTGAGGGACGAGAGCGACGGGTGGGGAGCCCCTGACGAATGGGTCAGTAGATCTGGCTCCAGGTCCAGAATCCAGGGCTCCCGAATTTGGTGTGCTTGAAGGAAGGGAAACCAAATTTGACGAGGCCAGAACAGGGCAATGAGAATTACAGTCCTTTCCAGATTCTTGGCTTTCTGCAGAAATCTTGGTATCAGAGGTATAGGAGGGAAGGCGTACAGGAGACCCGGGGGCCAATCGTGAATCAGAGCATCCCTGGGGACTTCCCCTGGTGGAGGTAATAGGGCGAAGTAGCTTCTGCATTTGGCATTCATTGGAGACGCAAACAGATCGCAGCAAGGCTGGCCCCACTTGCGGAATATCTTGTCCGCTATTGTCTGCTTGAGGGACCACTCATGAGGTAACAGGATGGCTCTGCTCAACCTGTCCGCTATGATGTTGGATAACCCCGGGATGTGCGTTGCTATCAGAAAGCGACCCGTGGACTCTGCCCATTGCCAAATTCTCATGGCCTCTCTGCACAACTGGTAAGATTTGGTTCCCCTTGCTTGTTTATGTACCAGACTATGGACATGTCCGTTTGAACTGCAATGGTCCCTAGAGGTAGAAGGGGAGAAGTGTTGCAAAGCTAGGAACACTGCCCTCATCTCCAGAACATTGATGTGCATGCTGTACTCTAGATTAGTCCATTCGCCTTGGACTGTCTGTCCCTGAAAGATGCTCCCCCACCCTATCAGGGAAGCGTCCGTGGTCACTGTGGCTGTTGGAGTGGGTAGCACAAACGGCCGGCCGCCGGTGAGATTGCAACTCTGTAGCCACCAAGATAGGCGTGTCTTGCAGGTGTTTGTGATGTGAATTTCGTGTGGCAGCGGCAACTGTTGGAACGACCATTGTGCGAACAGCAGCCATTGAAGAACTCTCATGTGCAGTCTTCCCAAGGGTATTGCAATGAGGGAAGCTGACACGAGTCCCAAAACTTTTAGCACCAGTTTGGCCGGGGATTTCTTGGACAACAGGAGTAGAGATATGTGATTTTGTAGAGAGGCTATTCTTTCTGGGGGAAGTCTTAGAATCGAGCAACGGGTGTCCAAATCTGCTCCTATGAATGAGATATGCTGTGACGGCTGTAACGCAGATTTTTCGAAATTTATGGAAATTCCGAGTTGAACACAAAGTTAGTGTGTAATCCCTGGCCTGTATCAGTCGACGCTCGGTGGTGGCAGTAAGGAGCCAGTCGTCCAGATACGGAAACACCTGGAATCCTAGGCATCTCAAGTGAGACGCTACCACTGCCATGCATTTGGTGAAAACCCTGGGGGCTGAGGCTAGACTAAGGGCAGTGCCCAAAACTGATAGTGACTGGCTCCCAGCCTGAAGCGCAAGTGATCCCTGGACGCCCTGGCCATTTTGATGTGGTAGTATGCGTCCTTGAGATCTATTGAGCACATCCAGTCGTCCTTCTGTAAGAATGGAAGGATCGATTGAAGCGTGACCATCCGGAACTTTTCTTTCTTGACGAAGGTATTGAGATTGCTTAGGTCCAGAATTGGCCTCCAGTCCCCTGTCTTTTGGAACTAAAAAGAACCTTGAGTAAGTTCCGAATCCTCTTTGGTCCGCCGGCACTGGTTGGATGACTTTTTTCTATCAGCTTTGAAATTTCTATAGCTGCAGGTTCTCGCAGATGGGGCGGTACATCTGGGAATCTTTTCTGCGGTAACGGGGGAAATAGAAATGGAATTTTGTAACCTCTGGTAATAATGCTTTCTACCCATCTGTCTGAGGTAATTTTTTGCCAGGCCTGAGGGTATAAAGCTAAGCGACCCCCGACTGCCTCCAGAGCAGGACAGTCGGGCCTCCCTTCAGGAGTGCTGGAAAGGCTTCCCAGGGATCGTATCCCCGTCACCTTGGTTTTGCGGACCCCCTCTGCCGCCAGGGCAACGTCTTCCACTTTTGCCCCCCCTCTGCCTCTGGAGGGGGCATCACCCTGTGTGCTTGGGAAAGAAACTTGGGGTTTACGAAACCACATTTTCCCACCTCGTTGCCCTTTGGGGTACGGTCTGGATGGGGTGGAAAAACAGACTCCGACAGCAGACAGAGTCTTTCCCTCTTGCTCACACCGGGTAAGGGTCTCCTTTACTTTGGGGCCAAAGAGAGTGGCACCATCAAATGGGGCGTTAGTAAAGGAAGACTTGAAGGCTTCCGCAAAGGAGCATAAGCGCATCCAGGATTGTATACGGAGAGCAATCGCTGAAGCAGCAGCCCTACTCGACCCTTCGGCTGCATACGAGATGAGCCTCATGGACGAGTTCACAATTGATGTAAGGGTATTGAGCTGTGCTGTAACCTTTTCCGTGACAGCAGCATCTGTGGTACCCTGGAGGGTATCTCCCAACTCTTTGACTAGATCCCTCTGTAAATGTGTGAAATGAGTCAAATAGTTCAGCGATCGCATGGAAAAAGTCGCTGAACTAAAAATGCGCTTCCCATACCTGTCCACAGTCCTAGAATCTCTGTTAGGCGGAACTGACAGATGAGGAAGATTCAGACATCTCCTTTTTAGTGGCAGCTGCCACCACCATAGTGTCCACTGGAACTCCTTTTGTGAGGTATGCCTTGTCCTGAGGGGCCGTAATATATTTATCAGGTTTTCTGGGGACTGGCTCCACTGTGTCAGGTGTCTCCCACGCCCTTCGAGCAATCAAATCCATCAACTCACCGAAGGGCGGAGTGACCCAGGAGGAAAAAGGGCGAGCACCGAATGCCTTCAGCAAGACTGACAACCTCAGAAGGGGGTAGGGCTTACCAATCACCTCTCTGTTTTAGGATCTCCAGGATGTCAGAAAAGGAGACATCCTCTGAGGGTGATTTCGGGGACCCTTCTGACTCATCCAAGTCGGTGTCCGATGTTAAGGACTCTTGTGGAAAATCCAAGTGCCTCTTACACAATCTTTTCCTTTGGACTTCCTCGGGGGGGCATCCGATGAAGCCTCCGAGGAAGAGGGGGCTCCCTCTGGGAGCGGCTGAGACATAGGTGCTCGACGCTTTTGAGTAGCCGTAGGTGCAGAAGAGGATAACGGGCCTTTATGGGAGGGGGACGCTGTTTCTGCTGAGGTAGTTGTCTGGGAAGACAATACCTTCCTCATAAGATCGAAGGCCCCCGGACCCAGAGCCGAGGAATCCCCCGGTTCCAAAGAACATGGAGGAATCTCCGACGCCGAAGCCAAGGGCACCGATCCAGAGGACGGAACCGAGGTGATCCGTGCCGAGGCACCGAGAGGGAGAGTCTGCACTGAAGTATCGGTACGGCTCTCACTCCCAAAACCAAGGATAGATCGTCGGCTCCGCGAGTCCAGGATAGGTTCCGACGGAGTCGAGGTAAACTGTGCCGACCGAGAAAGGGACAGTTCCGGCACCAAGGGCTCTACAATCAACAAATCAGCGTCTCAGAGGGCTGAACAGGTCTCGGAGGAGGATCAGATGGAGACAAGGGAAGGCCTTAGAGTCTCGACACCAACTGAGAGGAGACTGCAATGAGTTTGGACAGGGCTGTGTTCTCCATCAGATTCTGCACCACACGGTCTACGTCGGTGTTGGAGAGGGGCCTGAAGACCGCGTCGAAGAAATCGAAGACTGTGCCGACCTCAAAAGAGCCGGAGGTGGCAGTTCTGTCACCGGTTCCAAGACTTGAGGCTCGGTGACAGACACTAGTTCGATACTCTGCCCCGAAGTCTGTGGAACCAGTGAACGAACTTTAAAAGAAGAACTTGGAGCCGATGACGTAGGCTCCGAAGTCTTAGACTCCTTCGAAGATTTAGAGGTCTGGTCTGACTTATCTAAAGCCTCTTGAAAGGCAGGCTTTAGAAGACCCCTGTCCATGAGCTTCTTGCGCCTATCTGTCATGACCCTTCCACTAAAGGAGTGACATAGATGGAGAGGGCCAAGACAGTAGACATAGGAGCTATGGTTGTCTGTGACAGACATCTTCTGTCCGCACTGACATCTCTTGAAACCTGATTTAACTTTGTCAGACATGTCAAGACGTCACAAAACTAGTGAATAATACCAATATATCAAATTTTTAGCCAAAGGCCAAGCAACAATGTTATGAAGAAAAAAATGTAGTCAAATCCGAGAATTGGTGAGTGGGGTAGGCCCTAGATTCTAACTTTAAACCTAAATTGTTTTAAAACACTAAAGATTTAATTAATCGGAACAGAAGACCCAAACACACAACACACACCAACAAGTGTCACAATCCAATAACTTTAAATCCAAATTTTTTTAAGAAAAAAAGACAAATCTTATCTGAAGTTGGCTCAGAGCTCTTCAAACGATGTGATCAGATGCAGCGGCAAACTAGATCTGAGGTAAGGGCAGAGGGAATTGTGGGAGATAGGTTGGTCTCGAGCTTCTTCTCGATGCAGAGCTTTGCTAAGTGGCCGAATCGGAGCCGAGGATCGGCTCTGAGCCCATGTGTAAGAACAAACGGCGAGATTGAACACTCTCACATTATCCGTTTTGTATTATTGCCAGCACCCAGCGGTCTGATGTCATGGATTGCCAAATGGGGAGGCAGTGGGAGAAGCGGGCTGACAAGGGGAGGTGGGCAAGGCAGTCACATTGTTGGGTCCACTTCTATCTTGAAAAGGCTGCCTTTGACTAGGTTGTGAAACTGGTCTGGAAGTGGGTTTTGCCTCCTGGTTCCTCTCCTATGCCTAGAAGAGGAAGGGGTCGTAGGGCCTCCTGACAAAGGTAGTCTTAGCAGGATAATTTCTGTAGTATTTAGGGATGGGGGACTCAAGTGCTTGATGTCTTGAAGCTCTACTTTTTTCCTGCATGTTTCTGAAAAGGTCTGCAGACCGTTTACCAAACAGGAGATGGTCTAATGGGGCATCTAGGATTTTAGACTTTAAATCCTCTGGTAGCAGTTGGAGGCACAGCCAAGAATATCTGCGGAGTACTAATACAGAAGCTGCAGACTGTGCAGAGGCCTCTGCTGCATAACTGCATCTAATAGAATGTTTGGCTACCGGAGAAGCCAGGGGCAGTTTAGATGCTATCTCAGTTTTGGTAGGGCAATCAGGGGTGGATGACAGGAGAGTAAAGGTATGTGATACTAGGTCCAAGGCATATTTTAACATATGGGTTTGATAGTTGATGGCTCTGAAGGCTAGGGTGGATGTGGTATAAACCTTCTTTCCTATCCTTTCCATATCCTTATTAGTAGGCAGAAGAGACGCTGAAGGAGATTGCTTGTCAGGGGATAAAGCATTACAGCAGGGTCTGCCAGGGGTTGTCTTGCTAGAAATTTTTGATCTGGACCTGTCCAATCTTTTAGGGGCCAGACAGCTGAAGGCGAGGGAGATTCCGCTTGGAGCAATTCAAAGCATCTCCTTTGTGATGGTCATTTGGGAAGTGTCCCATTTAAAGTATTCTTTCATCTTTGTGATGGTCTCCTCGAAGGTGATATCCTCTGGTGGAGAGTCCTCTTCTATGGATTCCTCATCTGGGGAATAATCAAGTGGGGAGGCAATTTGAGAAGAATAGGAGATTAATTCATCCAAGGACTAACAGTAGGGTTCCTGCTCCTCTTCCCCTTCCTGGGCAGTAGGCAAAGGGAGAGAAGGGGTAGAGGCAGGCCTAGGACTGAGCACTAGAAAGGTGGAGGGAGAAGAGGCCATGGCACTAAGGGCCATGAAAGCCTGCATCAAAGACTGGTGAAGGACTGCCAGTCAGACCCCTCCAGAAAATGGAGAGTCTGGTGTTTGTTTCTTTTTAAAGGCGCAGTTCTCAGAGCCTGGGTTCAGGGGCCTGGGAAACAGTAGGGTGCTTCAGGCAGTGGCACCCCGGTTGGTTGTCCGACAATATCTGGTTCCCCCTCGAAATCGGTAGGGACAGACCTCGGAGCTTTATCAGTGGATGTGCTGGCCGTTACTTCCGAAGTGGCTTCCTTGAGGGGAGCTGAAGTAGACTGTTCTATCAGACGTCCCTCAACTCCTAAATTGGAAGCTGGCGGGAAGTCTGATGGCAGAGAGGCAGAGGAAGTAGGCCTGGAAACCTTGGCCTTGTTCTGTGGTAGTTCCATCAAAGCGGCTGATTTGGGATCCATCCTGAGTGCTAGTTTGTTTTTTTTTTTTTTTTTTTGAGTCTCTGGTTTTCTAAGTATAGGCTAAGGGCGGCCAGACTACTATGGAGGGTCTTGGGTTCAAAAGATGCACAAAATAAAATGAGCCAAGTGGTATGTTTGTGCTCCTGGCCTAGGCAGAAAACACTGTGGTCGTGCACATCCTTATGTGGTATCTGGGACCCACATCGAGGTTTACCATTCTTAGCAGACATCGGCTAACAGTAATTACAGCAAACCAAGCTCAAGCAAAATAAAGGCAAAATCCCCAAAGAGATACTTAGCTTTAGATGTCTTCAAGTAAAGGTGCAAAGTGATCGATGCGACGGTCGACTGTGGCTGAAAAATTCTGAAGTCTGTGTGCAGACGTCACATTTAAGGTTCCTGTTTTATGGCCCTGTGTGCGACGTCCCACGCACCTACAGTAGCCAGGCTTAAGCTTTTGTATAGAAGCAGACGTTCAGGTCGCCTGAGGTGGTGAATCCCACACTAAGAATACTGGAACATAGGAATAGAAAGACATTAGTGTTGATGCAGGGATTTTACGACTGCTCCTGATTTGTAATCTGCAGACCTAGTCAGCCTGAGGCCCATGACATTGGCATTGGCCTTGACTTCAAAGCAGTAAATGCCAAAAAGGAACAATTCCAGGACTGACCCTGGACGTTCCACTTAACTGGCGTCTTTTTAGAGGTGGACACCCAATTCTACCCTCCTGGGACCTTTGAGCCAGCTGACTATCCACGGGGTGACAATGGTTTACTCCAAGTTTCTTGAGTTTGTCAATAACACTAGTGAGGTATTGTGTCAAATGCCTTGGCCAGTTCAAGGTATCCAATGTGAACCATATTGCACTCATCCAATTGCTTAGGTGACCTTCCCCAAGTCTTCCACCAGGACTAGTAGGCATGATCTGCCCTTGAAACAAAACTAGGCTGGATGCAGTGTTTGCAGGTGTGCGGTCATTGAACATTTCCACAATTCTTTCCACAGTTCTGCATAAGACAGACTTATGGGTCTGTAGTTTCCAGGGTCTGTATATGGCCCAAGGGATGACTGTCTGTGTTCTCCATTCGAGAGGCATGAAGCCTGTTGGAAGGTTAAAGTTAAACAGCAATTCAGGAGGACCTGAAATGCCATATTTCATGCTATTCAGAAGGCATCCTGGGATACTGTTTGGGCTCATCGATGAAATGTTCTTGACCTTACAGAAAGCATTGAGGACCTGTTCCATAGTGACATCAGGGGGAGTTGTATTCAATATTTCCTGCGGGAAATTTGAAGTGAAGAGAGGAGTAAAGTTAGAGCTGAATTTGTCTGCCAGTAGGTTTGCTATATCTACTAGCTCAGTAAATGTGGCTCCATTAACAGTGAACTCTGCACACAACTGTCCATTGTCTGAGGTTGCAGACATAGGTAAAGAATGCCTTGGGGCTGCCCCTGACCTGGAAGGCCAAATTTACCTCAAATTTGGGTTTGGCAGACTATTTGTAAGCAATTATTTGTTTAGTCTGAGCAGAGTGCTTTTATCCCGTTTAGTGCTGTGCCTCCTAATTTTTGCCAAGATTTTCTTCCTTCCATTACACACCCTATTGATGCTGTAATTCTACCAGGGTAGCTTTTTTTGTTACACTTCGGTCCTTTTTCCTACTGTGTTTCACAAAGACCGCACTGTTCTCATTTGCAAATGAGGGTGAGATTCTGGCACCTATAGCTACACCTCTTCATTAATGTTTTTCTTGAAATGCAAAAACATTGTTACCAAATACTAAAGTCAATAAAAAACACGACATGTGGATTAGAACATTGCCAAAATTGGTACAATTGCTAAGATGGCCTTAAAAAAAATCTGTACCAGCATCCTGTATAATAGTTACACAAAGACATCTAGAGTAAACAAGTTTGTAGAGCAGTACAAGTTCACTGGATTCGAAAAGTCAATAAAGAGCAGAGAATCTTGTAAAAAAAAAAAAAAAAAAAAAAAAGACTACACAACTGGATTCAAAGACAGCCTAACTACACAGCTATAGACTCGGTCTTATTACTGCTGGCTGTTGCTATATGCCTAAAAGTTGGATTACAGCAAAGTCAGTTAACTGGAACTCAAGCAACCAGGAACAAAAAATAAATAAAAATCAAAGAAATGCAGTACAGTTTTCGTGTGTTGCACATTCTACCCCCCCCCCCTCAAAAACATACCTTATGTTTTTAGAGTTTTAAAAAGGAAGCTGATAAGGTCCCTCTCTCCCCAACCTAAGAAACAAGTCAAAGCAAAGTATAGGGTACAGTATTAGTCAGGCCTGTTTTTAATAGCAACTCACAAGCAATCAGAAAAAAGATGTTATGTACTCACCATAACGTTCCATCCGAGTAGTTATACTTCATTTTTCTGCAACATGTGGGTATACAGATCCGTATCGGATCTGAGCCGGCAACTTTTTTCCTAGCATCTGCTCCAAGCTTTGAGCTTCTCCCCTTACCCATAATGCCCTACCATCTATCTTCCCTCAGATAGAGTTTGCTGCAACTAAAAACATAAGCAACTCAGCCCAAAGAACCAAACCTGAAAAGACAGGTCAAGGTCCAGGGGGCGGAGAGAGGGAATGTTGCAGAAAAATGTAGTATAACTACTCAGATGGAACGTTATGGTGAGTACATAACTTCTTTATCTGAAGTAAACTTCATTTTATCTGCAACCTGTGGGACAGAGTCCCCAGCTACTCCTATCCTGGGAGGACCTTATGGAAGGATATTCCTTAGCACCACAGAACCAAAGGATGCTCTACCCCTCAAAATGAGATCTAAATTTGTAATGGGAAATGAAGGTATGTGAATTGGCCCAGGTCGCTGCTGCACAAATATTGTCCAAAGGCACCCCAGACCAAAAAGCAGCAGAAGTCGCCATGGACCTGGTAAAGTGAGCCTTAATACCAGGAGATAAACCTTTTGCTTTGTAGGCATGTGAAATACAAAGAGTGATCCATCTGGCCAAAGAAACTTTAGAAATAGCTTTTCCCATAAATGCCTTGGAAAAGGAAACAAACAATTGGTCAGTCTTGCAGAAAGACTTTGTTCTATGAAGATAAAAACGAATCCGTCTACGAACATCTAATAAATGGAGTTTGTATTCACCTTTATTTTGGAAGTTAGGAAAGAAAACAGGCAGATTAATGGACTGGTTTATGGTTTGCTTCAGATGCCACTTTGGGTAAGAAGGAAGGATTAGTATGGAGAGAGACCCTATCCTTGTAGAAGACCAAATAGGGAGGCATGGCAGACAGAGCTTGAAGCTCAGAAATCCTCCTAGCAGATGCAATGGCGACTAGGAAAGCGGTCTTCCAGGACAAAAGTTCAAGTCCACCGAAGCTTCAGGTTCGAAAGGAGGAGCCACCAATGCCTGTAAAACAAAAGTAAGGTCACAAGGAGGCACTGAATCCTTGACAGGTGGACGCAACAGAAAAGTACCTTTAAGAAAAGCCTTACACAGCCTAGAGGAGGCTAAGGCAATATTGTCTTCACCAGCATGAAAACTGGAAATGGCTGCCAATTGTACTTTCACTATGGAGGAACTAGCTCTTTGCTGAAAGATGCCAGACAGAAAATCAACACCGATGGAACAGGGGCTGTAAAGGGATCTAGTTTTCTCTGAGAGCCCCAAATGGAAAAGCGCTTCCATTTACTGCAATAAAGTTTCCTAGTGGAGTCTAAGAGAAGCCACCAGAATGGATTTTACCAGGGATGAAAGACCAGGAGTCCTGGCAATTAACGGAACTGGAGCAACCAGGCTGTCAGCTTGAGGCCACCCAGGACGGGCCCCAGATGGATGGGAGATTAGATCTGGGCAGGGATCCAGAACCCACAGGGGAGCTAAGAGATGAGACCAAAGGAATTGGAACCAAAAGTACAGTTTTGTACCTACCATAAATGTAGATGTTAGAGTGTTCACCCTGCTGCAGTCATCACACTTGGGTTATCCTGCCATGAGGCGGTCCCGCAGTCTGCTTGAGTTCCAAAGTCTTGGTCCGGCGTCAGTTGCTGTCGCTTCTTCCCTGACGTCAGGGCGCCAGGGGTACATAAGAGGTATCAGACGCCATTTTCTTCAGTTTTTCTTGCCCCAGATGTCAGGTGCCCCCAAACAGGTAGGCAAAATATATATATAGCTAGATAAAAATAAAACAATACCTTTAGGCACAAGCAAATACACCACAGAGGTTGCATAGGATAGAGTGGTATAGATGAGTTCAGCTAGTTCAGAGGGGATGGAGGGAGAGTAACCTGGACTGCAACAGGGTGAACACTAACATCTACATTTATGGTAGGTACAAAACTGTACTATGTTCATCGTGTTACCCTGCTGCAGTCATCACACTTGGGTTGAATCCCAAAGCTAAGGATGGGAGGTGGAGTTAAACAGGGTTAGAAGAAGCTAGTAGGCCCTGCAAAACTGCAGTGGCAAAACCAGCTCTAGTCTTAGAATATAGAGGTAAGTGATAGTGTTTGGTGAAGGTGTGCACTGAACTCAAAGTTGCAGCTTCCAGAATATCCTTGCTTGGCACCCCCCTGAGAAAGGCTGCTGATGTAGCTGTAGCCCTGGTGGAGTGGGACCTAATGTTAGCAGGTACTGGTTTCCCATGATGCGTGTAGCAGAAACGTATGCAATGCCCTATCCATTTAGAAATGGTCTGTTTTGAGATAGCTTTTCCATGTGATCCTGTAGAATAGGCTACAAAGAGCTGGTCAGATTTTCTGAAAGCCTTAGTTTTATCCAAGTAGTAATGCAATTGCCTGTGAATGTCCAAAGAGTGGAGTCTTTCTCCTTTGTTCTGGGGATTTGAGAAAAAGGTGGGCAAATGGTTTGGTTTAGGGCCACACTGGATATCACCTTTGGCATAAAGGAAGGGTTAGTTCGTAGAGAGACTCTGTCTTGATGAAAAATGAGGAAAGGCTCCACTGCCATTAGTGCCTGTAGCTCTGAGACTCTTCTAGCGGAGGTTATTGCTAGTAGCAAGGCAGTTTTCCATGAAAGAAATTTTAAATCAGCTGAAAAAGCTGGTTCAAAGGGCGGCAGTGTAAGCTTTTCCAGAACAAAGTTGAGATCCCAAGTAGGTGTTGGTGGTCTTATGTTCCTAGCCCCTCTGAGGTACTGTCTTAGGAGTGGATATGAGAATAAAGGAGGATCCGTGTTGTAATGAGCTGAAATTGCTGAGGCGTGGATCTTAATGGATGAAAAGGAAAGTCCTTTGTGCAACATCTCAGTTAAATACTGTAGAATCTAAGGAATGTTTGGATCAAGGGGATCATAGGAAGTAATTGAAGAGTAAGCATCTTGAATTTTGGAATCTCCAGAAAGGTGTTTAGAGTAGACAGGTCCAGAATAGGATGCCATGATATGTCTTTTCTGGGCACCAGGAAAAGTCTCTAGTAGAAACCTTGTCCCTTTTCCTCTTCTGGTACCAGTTGAGCAGCCCCCATGCCCAAGAGAGAGAGAGTACTTCTTTTTGAGCCTCTGCCCACTGATTTGGGGGGTAGGTCCGACCAGCCATTTGGCATTTGCAACGTGTGGAAGCGAAATCTGTATCCCTGGTACACTATTTAAAACCCATTTGTCCTGTGTAACGAGTTCCCAGTTCTTTGCATGAAGAGCAATCTTTCCCCCCCAAAGGGGCAGTCAGTTGATAAGTGCTTAGAAATTTTAAAAGGAAGTCATTGAGACAGTTTACCATAGGGGGGGGGGGGGAGTCTTGTTATTCCCAGACTTGGAAGTGGAGGCCCCCCCACTGCTGAGTTCTGCAAGTCCCCTGGGACTGAAACCTGGGGTTTTTGCTGTGTCTGGGTTTGGCTTGAGAAGACCTGGAAGGGGCTGGAAAGGACCAATTCTTAGCAGGCCAGTGCCTACTAAATCTAGGAGGCTGAACTTGTAAAAAAATCTAACAGTTTGCATAGATTTAGCTTTATCATCCATCTTTTTAAGAACTTCTTCAGCCTTGTTGCCAAATAGGCAGTCCTGATTTAAAGGAGCAGCCAACAATTTAGCTTTAACATGATTAAGCAAAAACTGCTCCTTAAGCCAAGCATGCCTTCTAAGCACAGATCCAGTAACAGCAGCCCTGCAAGACGCCTCTAAAGAATCAAAACCTCATTGCAAAGTATGTTTTCCAACTTGTTCAGCAGAATGCATTAAATCCTGTAAGTATTTTCCACACAGTCAGGAATCATCATTTTCTGTTTAAGCAGTCCAATAACATGTTGCTGATATTTTAACATATGAAATTGGCATTTTAAAGCTCTAATGGCCAAGATTGCTGAAGTGTAAACCTTTTTATCCCATCTATCCAGCGCCCTAGAGTCTGTATCAGAAGGGGTAGGATTTTTAGCAGTAGAAGCCTTAATGCCCTTGGGCCTCTGTGAAATGATCTCTGGATCTGCAATAGGATTTTTGAAAAGGAACTTGTGGGACTCAGGGACCCTGTAGTATCTGTCAGGTTTACTGGGAGCAAGAGGCAGGGGAATCGGGGGCAAACTGGATACTGAGAAAGCATCATCAATGTCTAGTACAGGAGGAATAGCCAAAGGCCTATGCTGAGGTAGGAGAAGGCTTTCCCAGTAAAAATGCTCCCTTAAGAGTATGTAAGGTTTCCCAAAAAGAAAAATCCTCAGGAGGGGAAGCAGAGGGAATAGATTCCTCTACATCAGAATCCTCATAAGTAGGTAAGAACAAATCCAGGTCATCAGAAGAGTTAGAAAAAAATAGTCAAGCTCAGCCCTAGGCCTCTTCGAAGGGGAGGGGGGTGGCTACCCCTGATTAGAGTTATTAGATCTTCAGCCATTTTTATCATTTGTTTTTTAGGCAGAGGCCTGAGCATGTTGCTTGGGCGTTGTTTTTTTTAGACACGGATCGAGATTTAGGCCTTAGTAATGAAGAAGGCGTCTGTTTAATATGCCAGTCCGTAGGCCTGAATACACCCTCAGAAGCCAGTGCCTGCACAGCGGCTCCAGACCCATCCAAGGTAGAGACATCCGCAGGTTCCATAGTTGAAGTATCTCGAGGCATATCAGACTCCGAATGGATCTCAGTAGAGGCCTGCGAATCAGAAGTAGCGAGTATCAGGGGCTGCGAAAGCGAATCACTGAGTACCGGCGAACTGGCGACTGGTTTAGAAGCGTCGTCGACAGTTTTGGACCTCGGCAGCTTTTCTGTCTTTATCTTTGCATTTTTTCGGAATCCCGATAGTCAGATGGCTAACCAATGACATTTCTGGATAATTAAACAGAGAACAGAAATATTTAGAGGCAAAAATATACAGACAGATAGTGGACTGATTAAATAAAGCACAAAACTGACAGCAAGGTACATCATGGTCAGGGCTTAGGCAAAGAATACAGTACGAATGAAAATCTTTGAGGTATTTGCTTCCACAAGTAATGCAATTATTAACTTTTACTGACATCGGTAAGGATCAAGAAAATGTTTCCCCACTGGGGTACTTCGCTTTTAGTTGAAGACTTCGGTTCTGAAACTCAAAAATGAAAATTTCAGGAGTCTGCTGACCGGCACTTGCAAACTGCTTCTGCTTCGGGCACCGCACAGCAAGAAAGACTGATGTAATGGCGTCTGATGCATGTTTTATACCCCTGATGACCTGACATCATGGAAGAAAGGACAGCAACCGATGCAGGACCCAAGACTTTGTTAATCAGGCCGACTGAGGGCAACCTGCAAGCAGATTACCCAATGTCTGCAACAGTGAAACATGAAGATCAGACCAGTACAAAAAAGTTTATTCATTATTCACTCCCCACCAAAATCTCTAATCTTGCCAAATTACAAGCTCCTAGATTCCAAAAGCAACTTAAGCTAGCCAAAGTAAACCCACCATCGTATGTCCAATACTATGACTATCAATACCTTCAAGCCTGAAAGACTAGCCTCCAAGACATCCATATCTGAAACCCTACAAATGATTCCCTGAAGAAAGCATGCAACAGCTTTTAATTTCCCATAACTCATTCTTTAACATGAGTTCTCATGCCCTCTGACAGAGAAATTAAAAAAAAAAGTACTTTGGGTTTCTAATACCATGATGGGAATAGACACCATTCCTAAGAACAAGTACAATTAAAGTTCGTGAAATTAGTATTGTTTCAATCTTTGATGTTAGAAATGCTCTTTACAGCACCCGCAATGTGCCCAGTAATGACTCCTGCAATCCGTACATGGTTACATTTATTGGTAACACATCTAAATACGAATGTAGATTCTTTTAAATAAGACCCATTGCTCCTACTACTATTGGAACTGGCTGGGCATCTTTCTTCCACATTGCTCTTGTTTTTCCCTGCAAATCCTGATATTTTACGACTCTTTACACATGACACTGTAGTCACGGGGTATGGCAATTCAATGATCAATGCTACTTTTGTCTTTTCATTGACCACATCCGATTTTCTAGCATCAATCTTTGATCACATTTTCTATGTTTTGTGGCTCGTTTCCAGTGTTTTTTAACCACTTCAATAATCATGTTTGCACAACCCTCAGCGCAACAGTCTTGTCACATTATTATGCCTTTCAGTAAACAGTCCTCCTGCTCGTCGCAAGCAAAGTACAGTTGTGTACCTGCCATAAATGTAGATGTTAGTGTGTATTTCACTGTTGCAGTCATTACAAAATTTACCTGAACATGTTAATGTAAAATTATTGGATGCTCCACTACAGCATGATACTTTGTTTGGTGTTAAGGCAGAAGAGGAGTTAAAGAAAATGGAGGATAAAGCTAAATCAATGCAGACAGTAAAGGATTTCTTACAGGTTCAACCACCTAGGTTTAGTAGAAACTGGCCCTCAAAAAAAATTGGTCCTTTCCAGTGTCAGACAGGCCACAAAGAGGCAGATACAGATGCCCAAGAGGCAGATCTCAGCCCCAAGGCTCCTACAGACCTAAACAATGGGGTGCTTCAGCCCCCAAAGGAGAAGACAAGTCACAAACTTATAGGAAACCGTCCCAATGACTTCCCTCTACTAATGCCGAGCACATACCTTTTGGCAGCACCCCTAGGGGGAAAGCTAGCACTTCTCACAAAATTGGCACATGCTCACCCAGGACAAATGGGTACTGAATATTGTTTCTCAGGGTTACAGGTTCCAGTTTCACACCCTTCCAAAATCAAAAGGTATGCCGGACCTGCCACAAAACCAATGGGCAGAGGCACAAAAAGAAATTGCTGCTCTCATGGACATAGGAGCTATTCAAAGAGTACCACAGCAAGAACAAAGACAAGGATTTTACTCGAGACTTTTCCTAGCACCCAGAAAGGACAAAGCCTGGAGACCAATACTGGACTTGTCAATCCTAAACACTTTCCTGGATGTTCCAAAATTCAAAATGTTAACCCTGCAGCAACTTCCACCCATGCTGGGCAAGAAGGCTTGGCTAGTTACTTTGGACCTCAAGGAGCTATACCTGCATGTCCCAATCAGACAATCTTGCAGATACCACACAATGAAGCAATAATCCAAAAAATGACTCCGCCAGTAAATCCAATAAATTTATTTTTGTACTACTGAATATAGATTTCTCTTCTCCAGCGTCTCGGCATAAGCCTTTAACAGAGTACAAGAACCATTTCTCATTCCTTTTTATAGCAAAAACAGTTCTAATAAAACAATTAAAAAAACAACTAATTATAACAACCATTTCCAATTAAGCTCTCCGTTTAACCCCTTAGGCCCTTAGGGTATAAGGTGTCAAATTTTAAAATAAGCAATGCTTCTTTCCATTGTAATTTATTCTCAAGGCACATACCTTTTTCACAATGCACTTTCCAAAACTGTGCCTATTAATTTACTTCCATCACTATTGTGATACTTTAAAGTGTAAGCCTAATGGGCTTTCCACCTTTTCATTTCTAATATTTCTCAGATGTTCTAAAAATCTAACACGAAAACTTTTTAGATTCTCTTATATAAAATAAATTACACTCACATTTGAGCATATAAACAATACCTTGTGTATTACAACTACAACTATCATTCACACTAAATTGCTTTCCATTTATTCGATCAAAAGAATTCACTGTCTGGCTACATATACTGCAGTGTCCACATGCTTTAAAACCACAATCAGATATGCATTTGGTTAATCTTACAGCAGGAAAAATAAAATGAGCATGGACCAACATATCCGTAATACTCTTTCCACGCTTATATGACACCATAGGATTTTGAGGTATTAGTTCTCCTAAAAAAAGGATCTTGTGTCAAATATTTCCAATAGAACATAATTATTTTAACTAGTTCCTCTGTATATATTCCATACGTGGTCACAAAGAATATTTTTTCCACTTGTTCATTATGTATATTTTTATCTGGTTTACCTCTATACTTTACTTGCTTATTACTTTGATTTTTTAAACTCCGATTCTTTGCAGATGATACCTCAGATTCATAGCTGGCTCAATGCATTACCAATTCTCTGCACTGCCCTTTGGCTTATCTACTGCGCCCAGGGTCTTCACAAAATGCCTGGCACCAGTAATTGCATTTTGCAGACAAAGAAGAATTCAAATATATCCCTACTTGGACGACTGCCTTATTCAAGCAGAGAGCAAGGACATTCTTCTAAAGAATCTGGCATTTGTAAAAAGATTACTAATTTGCCTAGGGTACACAGTAAACGAAAAGAAATCAAAACAAGTGCCCTCTCAAGAGATAATATTCCTGGGTGCAAGCTTAAATACAACTACCCAGATGGCTTATCTCACGCCAGACAAGCAAAGGCAATTGACTCGTTACTTTCAAATGATGGCAACAAAGACCCAGCTCCCTGCAAGAAAAATTCTGCAGGCCCTGGGCTTCATGGCGTCCTGCATTCTACTAATTCCATATGCAAGACTGCATATGAGGAAACTACAATGGTATCTACAAAGTGTTTAGACTCAACATTGCCACAGCCTGGCAACAATAACTAATTCCCTGCCTAGTCGATGGTGGTCCCAGGCCTGTCACCACAACAAGGGACAACCTTTCACCTTACCCACAGCCAGGCAATAACGGATGCATCAGATTATGCCTAGGGGGCACATATGGCAGGAAAATGTATTCAGGGCACGTGGCCCAAAGAACAAATGCATCTTCACATCAATCAAAAAGAGATGCTAGCTGCACAGAATGCCCTGACAGCTTTCAAGGACCTACGACATCCAGGACAACAATTAATAAAGACTGACAATACCACAGTTATGTGGTACATAAACAAGCAAGGGGGCACACATTCCTACCCCCTCTGCAGGCAAACCATGACTTTGTGGAACACAGCACTGACCTATCAAGTACATCTGCAGGCACAATTTCTTCCAGGAATGAAAAATACACCGACAGATGAACTAAGCAGAAATCTCATGGATCCTCACAAATGGAAACTAAATCCACAAGTGTTCAGCATAACAAGGAAGTGGGGACGCCCAGACATAGATCTTTTTGCCTCGCCTCAACTGCCAACTACAGAAATTCTGCACAAGAACTCATCACTCAAGCATGGAAAGTGGATGCTCTATCATTCAGATGGAAAGCCCTGACAGTTTATGCCTTCCCTCCACTCCCTCTTCTTCCCAAGGTGCTCCTAAAAGTCAAACAAGAGAGGCCAAATATGATTCTGATTGCCCTAGACTGGCCACGACAGCACTGGTACCCAATCCTAAAGAGCTTGTCTCAGGGCCCAGCATGGCCTTTACCTCAAATTCCTCATCTTCTGACTCAACAAATCAGATTCTGCACAGTCAACTCAACCTTAAATCTGGCAGCATGGCAGATAATGTAGCCACTCAGACTGCACCTCTCTCTAAAGCTGTTATGGATGCCATTTTAGAAGCCAGGAGGCCCAGCACTACGAAATCTTATGCAGAAAAATGGAAGAGATTCTGTGCTTGGAACCAGGCACAAGGGCTCGAACCACTTGTTCCAAATGTACCTCAGATTTTACAATAACTAAATGAGATGCTGGACAAAGGCCTATCCTTCTCATCTATTAAGATCCATGCTTCTGCCATTTCAGCTCATTACAATACGGAACCTCCTATGTTTTCACATCCACTACTAAGGCAGTACCTCAGAGGGGCAAAAAACATAAGACCCCCCAAGGAGAGCACCAATAGCTACTTGGGATCTCAATTTTATTTTAGAAAATCTCACACTAGCTCCTTTTGAACGAGCCAGCACAGCTGATATAAAATACTTATCATGGAAAACTGCTCTGCTCCTAGCAATAACTTCAGCAAGAAGAGTCTCAGAGTTACAGGCATTAATGGCAGTGGAACCTTTCATCTTTTCACCAGGACAGGGACTCTCTTAGGACAAACCCAACATTCATGTCAAAGGTGATATTCAATGTGGCTCTTAACCAAACCATTCATTTACCAACTTTCTATCCAAATCCCCAGAATAAAGGGGAGAGACTTCTGCACGCTTTGGACATGCACAGACAGCTACGATTCTACCTGGACAAAACAAAAGCTTTCAGAAAAACTGAGCAACTGTTTGTAGCCTATGCTGCAGGATCACAAGGAAAGCCAATCTCAAAGCAGACAATTTCAAAATGGATAGGACACTGCATTCGCTTCTGTTATGCACATGGCAAATCAGTGCCTAAGGGCATTAGGTCACATTCTACCAGAGCAGCAGCCAATTCAGTAGCCAGTACCACCAACCAAAGACATTTTAGAAGCTGCAACCTGGAGTTCAGTGCACACTTTCACCAAGCACTACCACTTACCTCTCTACTCTAAATTTAGAGAAGGCTTTGCCACTACAGTTCTGCAGGGCCTGGCAGCCTCTCCTAATCCTATTTAGCCCCAGCCACCCAACCTCAGCTTTGGGATTCAACCCAAGTGTAATGACTGCAACAGTGAAACACGATGAACATAATACAGTTGTGTACCTACCATAAATGTAGATGTTAGAGTGTATTCACTGTTGCAGTCCAGGTTACCCACCCACCATCCCCCTTCTCATTGCTGGGACTTCTGTACTTCTCAACTCTATACAACCTATGTGGTGTATTTGCTTGTAGATGAAGGAAATGCTTATATTAGTACATGCATGCTTTTTGGCAAATTTTTATTTTTTCAGCCTTCCTATCTGAGGGCACCTGACATCTGGGGCAAGAAAAACTGAAGAAAATAGCGTCTGTTGCATCTTTTATACCCCTGGCGCACTGACGTCAGGGAAGAGGTCACAGCAACAGACGCCGGACCTAAACTTTGGAACTCGGGCCGACAGCGGGTAGCCTGCCAGCAGGATAACTGACACTGGAAAGGACCAATTTTTTTGAGGGCCAGTTTCTGCTAAACCTAGGTGGTTGAACCTGTAAGAAATCCTTTACTGTCTGCATTGATTTAGCTTTATCCTGCATTTTCTTGAACACCACTTCTGCCTTAACACCAAACAAAGTATCATGCTGTAGTGGAGCATCCAATAATTTTACTTTTAACATGTTCAGGTAAACTTTGTAATGACTGCAACAGTGAAACATGATGAACATCGAGATGTACAACCTTTTCCAATTCTGTTTTATAAATCCTACATTTTTCTGTTTCTCCCACAATGTTCAATGGGGTTTGTAAACCACCGTGTACGTAAGCCCACTATCTCTGGCTGTCAAAGTTACCCTTTCATCTTCATTTGAATTTGCCTCTCAACCATTCCTGCATTCGATCCATGAGGTTCTTCCAGAAGTTTTCTATACTTGCAACTATAGTTATGCATTTTCCACATTTCTTGCCTTCTGATCTGGTCTTTCACCTTATATTCTTTGTTTTTTGGCACATTCAGTTGCTGCCTGATTTTTATCTACTTCTGGTTTGATTTCCACTCCTGCTCGACACCAATATGCATCTGCTAGATTAAGCAGAGAAGTCCTCAGATTTATTTCTCCTGTTTCAAAGCTTGCACTACGTTCGAGTATTGAGGTCAGATGTTTTCAGTCCCATGCCTGCAGATATACACATGTAATAAATTTCAAGGAGGCCCATCTCTCCTTCGGAAGAGGGAATATATAATCTTGGTAAACACTGATTTTTATAAATCATTTGGTGAGCATAAAGCAACCTTGTTTTCCTGTCTAATCTATCAAACATGCTTTGGGGTCAATCACTTCAAAACTGTAAGTTAGGACAGAAGAGCAAATTGGTTTATAGCTTGAATTTTGTTCCTAGACGAACACTGTTCAGGATTAATTTAAGTCTTCTGAAGTATTCCTTACCAAATTCCATTCACATTTGTTCATGCTTTGCTGTTGATCTTTCAATTCACAAATAGTTATACACTTCCTCAAGTTCTTTATATCACATTCTTGTCCCAAACTGATGTTTTCTTGGTTCTACAGTTTTCCTGCTTTAAAGGTTGCTTTTGCACATTTATCAAGACCAAATGACATTCTTACATCTGAAAAAGAATCGACAACTTGCAGATGTGCTTTCAGTTATCGACAGAGAAGATGAGAAGTCTTTATGCGGTTTTCTATGAGAAAAATTGTAACCATAGCCTAAGCTGTCAAGCAGACAGCTTAATTTGTTACTGCCAAAACAGAATAGCATGGGCGACAGTCACTCTGGAAGATCCCCCTCTGAATTTTATGTCTGGGTTAATAATGTCCTTTTTCACAGCTTCATTGCAGAGTGGACTGCCACTGTTTCATGGTCACTGCAATGTAGTCGATCAGTGTAGGGTGCACCTTATACATTTTTAAGCATTCTTATCCATGAATGTGGGACACTATCAAATGCTTTTTTGCAGTCAGTCCATGCCATACTTGGATTCTTCCCCTTTTTACAGTTCTCAACTATAACTACTTACCAAATGATCCTTTAATATGACTTTTTACTGCCCATTTGTTCTATTGCCATAGAGTTTTCTTCTAAATAACTGTCAGCATCAATTCCAGTGCACAGTTTATACGTAGTCAGAAGGCAAGTTATTGGTCTATAATTTGTAGGGTAGCTTGCAGGTTCACTCAAGTAGGAGCATTGTTTTTCCTGTTAGCCAGGTTGGTGTCTGCCCGGGGTGCGCATATCAATATAGTTTTTACTCATGGCTAAATCTTCATGCAAAGATGTTAATACTTTTAACCAACATCAAGGTGTACTAGGGCCTGGGGTTTTCCAATTAGAGACTTTTCTTAACTGTTTCACTCTCTCTGGCTGTTGCATCACATTTCATATCCTGTACTTTAAGCTTTTTTTTCCTTTTCCTTCTATCCATTTAGCATCTTTATGTTCCACAGAATCTTCATAAAGACTTCTCTAAAATGCATCATTTCTTTTTTGGTGGTCTTTCAATTCCTTTTACCTAGTTTCCCAATTCTCAAACTTTTTTGGGTAAGCAACTGCTTATTTTGTTTTTTTCCCCTTTACATTTATCTGTGCATCTTCCAAGTTCTTCCACCTGTACTGAGATTTTATTTGCGATGGTGCAGGACAGATCTGGATATGTTATAATGCTGCGCATTGCTTTTATCATGTCCAAGTATTTTTGTTGATCTGTTCCCTCTTGTATATTTTAAACACTGCCCCTTGTCTTAATTGCTTTATAGTTTTCCCCATTCAATACTTCCATGATGGTATTAGATTTCTCCACTTCCTTTCCCTCACTACCCTATGTTCTTCTGGTAGAACTTTATCAGTTATTAATTTAACTGCAAGGTAATGTATCCTGTTTACTTCTGTTATATCACATGGACCTCTGCAGACAGTCCTAATTACCACTTTCATTTGTTTCATCAAACTTCTGACTTATGGGTTTTATTGATCTTCTGCACTGTGTTTTCTTTTACAGATGTTAAAATCTCAATATTAAATCAAGCAACTCTTCTCAGCTCATTTTCCCAACACAGGGCACATTTGTTTTCCATTTCCTGCTGGAAAGTTCTATAGCATCTTCCTGTGGCGCATTCTCTTCAATTTCATCCTATGCCATCCATTGCTCTGTCATATGGGAACTCACTGGCCTATCGCTCAACATTGACTGTCAGAGTTTCCTGTTCCTACCCTCGCTGTCCAGCTTTAAGTGAACGTTTATACTGGTTTCCTGTGGAAGGCTCCAAAATAACTTCATATAGCACCTGACCAATTGCTTCCTGTTCCACAGATTTCCCCTTAATTTGGATGTCATTACTCTATTCCTGTTGTGGTGCTTTCTGAATTAGATTTTCTACAATGAATCCTTCACTTTGCAGGTACTCCAATAACCTCAGTTTCTATTTCTTTAACTTCTCCATTACTAATCTCCTTTTCTACTTTTCCTGTGTCTTATTTTTTGTATCGTAAAGTTTTTATGTCCAGATTCCTTTTCCTGTATTACTCTCCAAATATCTTTGATGCTGCTCTTTCTGTATGGATTAGTTTTGCTTTCTCCTTTGCATAGATATTGCACCATATTAAATCTTACTTTCCCATGTCCATACTTCTTCAGATGCCTCTTGACCATCCTGTTTCTCCTTGCTTTGGGGGACTTGTATCATGCTGTAATGTAACCTGTGTTAGACCTACACCAAATCCTTCACTTCGTAGACACTCCATAACTTTTTTAACTTTTACTTTGCCAATCTTTTCTACATTCCCTCTAACATTTTGTTGTGAAATTTTCCATATCTGGATGCCTTTGCCTGTATTTCTCTTCAAATATCTTTGGGGCTGCCTTCATATTGATGTCTTTTGCCTTTGCATAAATATTGCACCATACCAAATTTCTCTCAAGTCCATATTTCTTATATACTGCTAAAAATCTCTAGGTTTTTACATTTTTGCACCTTAGATACTTTTTCTGAACAGATGAAAGTTTCTTGGTCTATATACTGTTTTTCACAAATTTGCTGTAGCAATAAACATTTTTATTTGACGCTTCTGACTTTCTTGTGGAAGTATTTTTCTTTCCTCCAATTTCTCACAATCTTTGTATATTTTTTTTGCATAATAGTCACAATAATTTGTCTTCTCAACAGTCTACTCTATCGTCTTTACAACTCTTCTTTGGCCTATCAGTTTTTGTGATTTTTGTAGACTACTTCCTTCTACAATGGGGGAGGGGGGGGAATAGCTACCCTTCCCCTGGGCCTAGCCACATTGGAAGAATATTTTCATATTTTGAGGACTCTACACTACTTTTTTCAGTCCTGGCACCAGTGCACCTACAAGGATTGGGCACTTTTATCCTGGGTCTTGTGCACCCAGCTATCTCAATTTTTGACCCACTCCTGTCCATGACATTTTCTATATACAGTCTATATCAGTGTCAGCCTGATGAGATTTTGTGAAAAACAGGGTCCACCTCGTGAAGGTACTTGCCAAGAATTGAGGATAAATTCAGTTTCAGCAATATTACTCTCCTTTGCATGTTGACTTCTCTACATTTGGTTGGTTCCTTCTGGGTTACCTTGCACATGAACTGAAAGACTCCCTTCTCTTATTCCTGTGCAATACATCTTCACTAGCCTTCTTTGCGACATGGTTAAAACGGTTTCACTTTCTGTCATGTTACACAACTCAAAACTTTCCAAATTTGTTCATTCCCACAACTCTGCACAACGGGCTATGTAGACGTTATGGATGATATGAATGCACTTTTGTTAGAAGTCTACATAAATTGTACACAGTTTAGAATTCAAGATCTTCCACTTGACTGGTGTACATTCCAAGCCGGAGCTTGAAATTAATACAGTGCCATCAATGCATTACCCTAGCAAAAACAGCATAAAGGGGAGGCACTAAGGCCTATTTGCAGTGTGTAACAATAAATTAAACCATGCAAAAAGTTAACTATAATTACCCATGACCATGCAAAAAGTTAACTATAGTTGCCCACGTGGAGCCATAATACATGTACAGACACTTAAACATTTGTTTACCAGGAAAGTCAGACTGGACACAGGTCCTTTTCAGCAGATGCACATGAACAGTTAAAAATCAATTAACTTAAGACCAACGTATAGATAACCGGCCAATGAAGTTCAACATTAGCAAAGTGTAGTACAACCAATAGGCATACTCCACACAGGCTGAAGTATGCACTACTCAAGAGAAGGACTTAGCAGCAATAACCTCCAAATATTCAACTGACAACTCATGGCAGTGGTAACGTGCACAAGTTGCACTTACAACAGTAGATTGACTTCAAATAACCCACCTTGGAAAAAAATGGAATATTTAGATAAATGGCCACCTTGGACTTTATCTATGCAACTCACTTTTCAAGACTTTCTTTCCCATACAGAAAGACTACTTATTCTGAACCACTAAAAATATAACAGGAAATCCAAAAACTTTGTATCCCAACAACTATATACAAAAGGATGGCAGGTGGATGGTTTAGCATGCTCACTCCTGCAGTAACCTTTGGTTTCATAGATTGATCATCAAAGCCTATTCACCTCAGAAGGGAATTCTAGAGGATGTGGAGTCCAAACAGGCCTGAGGAATTATTGCAGCTTCCTCATGTGCAATCATGTCAGAGGTACCATGGGAATGGTAGAGGCCATGAACCCTAGTACCCTGAGAAATTCCCTGGCTGTGATGTGGTATAATGGCAAAAGAGAAAAGAAAGTGTGAAGATCCTCTGCTTTTTTGTGGGGGTAGAGATACTCAATATATCTGTTTGAATTCTGCAACCACAGAAAATGTGGTCTTGGGTTGGAGAGACAGTAGATTTTTTGTAATTTATTGTGAACCCCAGGTTTCCTGGTAGGGAAATGGTTGTTTGAAGAATGTGCTGCAGGACCTATTGGTTTAGGGCCTGTAACAGTAGGTCGTCCAGGTATGGAAATATCTTGATTCCTAATACCCTGCAATGGGCAATAACCAGGCATTTGGTGAAAACTCGGAGCTGTAAAGGTGCCAAAAGGCAATGCAGAGAATTGAAAATTCCAGGAACACAGAAACATGTAGATATTCCCTGTAATTTGGGTGAGCAGGAAAGTGCAAATAGGCATCTTATGTCCAGAGATGCCATGAAACCTTGAAGGAGCAGAGGTAAAAGGCTCTGGAGAGTAAGCATTCTGAAGGAAGGAACCTTTAAGAATGTGTTTAGGTGGGACAAGTCCAGAATTGGCCTCCAGGGGCCATCCTTTCGAGGCATCAGGAACATCTTTCATAGAATCCTTTCCCTTGGAATTGGCATGGACTTTTTGAATGGAGCCCTGTACGCACATGTCTGAAAGGAGGTTGGGGAAGAGATGCAGCTGATCTCGGGTGAGGGGGGGGGGTACACCCCGAAAGGTGGCTGTAGATTGACAAACTATAAAATATCTATCTTATGATAAAGGATCGAGTTGTCTTGGGTAATGCCTTCCCACGCCCTGAGAGCTTTTGAGAGGCGAAGGGGAACAAAAGCAGGGTAGTCACAGGCTCCTTGCTCTGGCAGTAAAGGGCTGCTTTTGTTGGAGGGTTCCGAGGAGCAATTTCGCTCCGAGGTGTCTTTCCACCCCTATAAGACTTACTGTTCTGGTGCTGGGAGCAGCTATGAACAAAGACAGATTTTGAAGTTCCTATGGTACCTTGGCACTGGTGAAACTAGAGGTTTTAACTCCTTGACTTCCTTGAACTTTTTTGTAGGGACTTGAAAAATGGCAGCAGTAGGGCCAAATGGAGAAAGGTTACTTAGAGGGGCATCCTTGAGTTTGGATTTGAAATCATCTTGAAGTGGTGAAGTCTGAGACAGGAAAACCTAAGCACAGACCCTCTTGCAGCTGCCCTAGGACATGCCTCAGCAGCATCATAGCTGCATGTTAAGGATCGTTTGGCCACTTAAGAGGCTCCCTACTGAGACCAGGTTAAGGTTTTTCCCTCCAACTCAGAGGTCTGAGATGGCAGCAGTAGCCTGAGACCATTCTAGAGAATATTTAGTTATGAGAGTCTGGTAGTTTATAACCTCAAATGCTAAAGTTGCCAGGGTGTAAGCCTTTTTGCTTAGTCTTTCCAAGATTCTACTTTCCTTGTCTGAAGGCAACAGGAAGTAGAGGGCAGCATACCAGGCAGCTTGTAAGCAGCAACCAAGATGACTGCTGGGTCTAATACAGGGCATCTGAAAAGGAAATTATAGTCCTCTGGGACTTGAAAACGATCAGTCTTAGGGGCTGGGTCCTGAAAGTCTGGATTTTGAGAGGAATTGTTAAATGCATTCAAAAATTCTGGGTGAACAGGTGGAACTACAGGAAAGCTAGGCAAATCCATTTGTAGCAACTGGTAGTACCTTTTTTGTATGTCCGAAATTTGGGTGTTATCCCACGAAGTGCCCCCCCCCCCATTTTCTAAATGGTTTCCCCAAATGAAATTTCTTCAGTGGTAAACTCGGGGCCTACAGACTCCTCTTCAGGCGATACATATTCTAAGAGAGAGTATCTGGGTTAAGTAGTCCAAGGATTCCACTTCAGAAGTCAGTCTGCAGATACATAGATGTCAGGTGGCCCTCATGGAAGGATATGCCAGGGCACCATCGAACCAAAGGTGGCCCTGCACCTACATGTATCCAACTTGTAGTGCAATACAAAGGTGCAACTGTTACACTGTTGCTGCCGCGCAATCACCAATGGAGGTTCTAGAACAGAAAGCAGTAGCAGCCACAGCTCTGGTGGAATGTGCGCCGGGAGGTCTAGGTAATTCCAGTCCTTTGAGTACGAAATGCAGCTACATATCCATTTTGCCAAAGTAATTTTGGACACCACCTGTCCAAGTCTATTAGATGAGAAGGGTAAAAAGAGCTGGTCAGACTTCCTGTGTTGCTTGGTCCTGTGCAGGTAAAAACAGAGTTGTCTGAACGTCTAGAAGGTGAACATACTCCCTTTACTGGAAAAATGTGGTAAGAACACTGGTAGTTGGATGGCTTGGTTGATATTGTTCCTGGTGGCTACTTTGCTCATAAAGGAAGGATTGGTACGTAAAGATGCACTGTCCTTGCGAAAAACTATGTAAGGAGGCTTGGAGGAGAAGACATGTAATTCAGAAATTCTTAGTGGGAGATGTATCCACCAAAAAGACAGTCTTCCAAGACAAAAAGTTAATGTCAACTTCCAGGTGGTTTGAACGGTCCCTGCGTCAAACCTACAACACGAAAATGAGATGCCAAGCAGAGGATGGGTCCCTGATGGAAGGCCTTAAGAAAAAGCTTTCATGAAGGATTTGCAGAGACTAAAAGTGAACAGACAAGACTAACTTGCAGCATGGAAATTAGAAATAGCAGCTAACTGAAGCTCGACTGTCGAGAAGCTAGCACCTTCCTCGAACAGAGTACTAAAATAGCAAAACATCTGAAACTGGTGCTGAGCAAGGGTCAGTGTTTCTGCTCGAGTCCCAAACAATGAATCTCTTCCACTTACTGGTGTAGACTTTTTTTGGTGGAAGCCTTTTTCGGACCAGGGAATTAAGTCTGGACGGCCTCACTAGGGTCGAAGTGGAAAAGCCAAGTTGTCAGTTTGAGGGCACAAGGAATTGGATGCTGCATCTCTGACAGATGAGAAAGGAGGTCTTGACTTGGCACCAGTATCCAAGGAAGATATATCAGATGAGACCATAGGAAGGGGAACCACACCTGATGGGGCCAGAAGGGGACAATGAGGATGACAGAGCTCTTCAACCTGCTTGCCTTCTGAAGATACACTGGGATGAGCATAAGAGGGCAAGCACAGAGGAGACCCAGGAGCCAATCATGTACTAGTGCATCCCTCCCAGAGGGAGGATCAGAGCGAAGAACTTATTGCATTTGTTGAGGGGAGAGGCAAAGAGGTCGCAAGGTTGACTCCAACAGCTGAAGATCATGTCCGCCACTGACTGAGGGACCACTCATGTAGAACCAGAAGTGATCTACTGAGTGTCCGCCACACAGTTTATTCCCAGGATATGCACTGCAAAGTACAGTTGCGTACACTTATCATAAATGTAGCGGTTAGAGTGTATTCACTGTTGAAGTCATTACACTTGGGTTATCCTGCTGGCAGGCTACCCTCAGTCGGCCTGAATTCCAAAGTCTCGGTCCAGCATAGGTTGCTGTCGCCTCTTCCCTGACGTCAGTGCGCCAGGGGTATAAAAGATGTAGCCAACACCATTTTTGTCAGTTTTTCTTGCCCTAGATGTCAGGTGCCCCCAAAAGGGTAGGCTAAAAATATGCCAATAAAACATGCATGCACCAAAATATATATACTTTCACCTACAAGCAAATACACCACATAGGCTGGATAGATTAGAGAAGTAAAGATAAGTTCCAGCAAAGATAAGGGGGATGGTGGGTGGGTAACCTGGACTGCAACAGTGAATACACTCGATCTACATTTATGGTAAGTGTACACAACTGTATTATGTTCTTCGTGATTCACTGTTGCAGTCATTACACTTGGGTTGAATCCCAAAGCTACGGTTGGGAGGCTGGAGCTAAATAACATTAGGAGCGGCTATGAGGCCCTACAAAACTGCAGTGACAAAGCCTGCCCTGGATTTAGAGTAGAGTGGTAAATGATGGTGCTTTGTAAAGGTGTGCACTGAACTCCAGGTAGCAGCCTCTAAAATGTCTTTGGTTGGTAGTCTCCTGAAGAAGGCTACTAAAGTGGCTGCTGCTCTGGTTGAATGTGGCCTAATGCCCTTAGGCACTGGCTTGCCATGCTGTGAATAGCAGAAACGAATGCAGTGGCCTATCCACTTTGAAACAGTCTGCTTGGAGATGGCCTTTCCATGTGATCCTGCAGCATATGCCATAAGTAGTTGCTCAGTCTTTCTGAAAGCTTTGGTTCTGTTCAATTAGAAGCGTAGCCGTCTATATATATGTCCAAAGAATGCAGAATTCTCTCCCCTTTATTGTGTGGGTTTGGATAAAAAGTAGGCAGATGAATAGTATGGTTAAGGGCCACACTGGACACTACCTTAGGCATAAATGTCAGGTTTGTCCTCAGAGAAACCCTGTCTGAATAAAAAATGATAAAAGGTTCCACAACCATGAGTGTCTGTAGCTCAGAGACTCGTCATGCAGAGGTTATTGCTACGAACAGAGCTGTTTTCCAAGATAAAAATTTTATATCAGCTGTAGCGGCTGGATCAAGAGGAGGCAGGGTGAGTTTTTCCAAAACATAATTGAGGTCCCATGCAGATATTGGTGATCTCCTTGGAGGCCTTAAGTTTTTGGGTCCTCTGAGGTAGTCTTAAAGGATGAGAAGATTGGTGGCTCTGTATTGTAATGAGCCGAAATGGCAGAGGCATGAATTTTAATTTATGAAAAGGATAGGCCTTTGTCCAGCATCTCAGTTAAGTATTGCAAAATCTGAGGAATATTTGGTACAGCTGTATCAATTCCTTGTGCCTGGTTCCAGGCATAGAATCTCTTCCATTTTCCAGTGTAAGATTTTCTGGTACTAAGCCTTCTGGCCTCCAAAAAGACATCCATCACAGCTTTAGTGAGAGGTGCGTTTTGTATGACTACATTATCCGCCATGCTGCCAGATTTAAGGTCTTGAGTTGGCTGTGCAGGATCCGATTGTTTTGTTGGGACAGTAGACGAGGTATTTGAAGCAAGGTCCAAGCCGGGCATTGAAACAAGTTCCTTAGGACTGGATACCAGTACTGTCGGGGCCAGTCTGATACAATCGGTGTCATCTTTGGCTTCTCTTGTCTGACCTTTAGGAGTACCTTGGGGAGGAGAGGCAGTGGAGGAAAGGCATATACTGCTAAGCTTTTCCAGCTGAATGATAGGGTGTCCACTTTCCATGCTTGTCTGTGATAAGTCCTTGTGCAGAATCTTTTTAGTTGGCAGTTGAGAGGAGAGGCAAATAGATCTCTATCCGGGCATTCCCATTTCCTTGTTATGCTGAAGACTTGTGGATCCAATTTCCACTTGTGGGGATCCATGAGGTTTCTGCTTAGTTAGTCTGCCAGAGCATTTATCTTTCCTGGCAGGAGTTGTGCCTGCAGATGTATGTGGTAAGTCAATGCTGTGTCCCACAAAGTCATGGCTGGTCTGCAAAGGGGGTAATAATGAGTGCCTCCCTGCTTGTTTATATAACACATGACCGTGGTGTTGTTTGTCTATCAGTTGTTGTCCCAGACGAAGTAGGTCCTTGAAGGCTGTCAGGGTATTCTGAATAGCTAGCATCTCTTTTTGATTGATATGCAGAAGCATTTGGTTTGTGGACCATGTGCCTTGAATACATCTACCTGCCATGTGGGCCCCCCAGGCATAATCTGATGCATCTGTTAATGTCTGCCTAGCTGGGGGTAAAGTGAATGGCTGTCCCTTGTTCTGGTGACAAGCCTTCGCCCACCATCGAAACTCCTGCTGCAAGCAGAGAATGAGGGTAATTGTTGTTTCCAGGCTGTGGCAATGTTGAGCCCAAACACTTTAGGAACCATTGAAGTTTCCTCATATGCAGTCTCGCATATAGAATTAGTAGAATGCAGGATGCCATGAAGCCCAAAGCCTGCAGAATTTTTCTTGCAGATAACTGGGCCTTTGTTGCCAGTTTGAAATATGTAGTCAGTTGCCTTTGTCTGGTGTGAGATAACCCATCTGGGCAGTTGTATTTAAGCTTGCACCCAGGAATATTATCTCTTGAGAGGGTACTAGTTTTGATTTCTTTTCGTTGACTGTGTACCCTAGGCCTGTTAGAAATCTCTTTACAAACGCCAAATGCTGTAGTAAAATGTCCTTGTTCTCTGCTTGAATGAGGCAGTCGTCCAAGTAAGGATATATTTGTATTCCTCTGTCTGCAGGATGCAATTACTGGTGCAAGGCACTTTGTGAAGACCCTGGGCACAGTAGATAAGCCAAAGGGCAGTGCAGAGAATTGGTAGTGCATTGAGCCAGCTTTGAATGAGAGGTATCTTCTGCATGCTTGTCTGATTGGGACATGCAGGTATGCCTCTTTTAGGTCTAAAGTCACAATCCAAGCCTTCTTGCCCAGCATGGGCAGAAGCTGCTGTAGAGTCAACATTTTGAATTTTGGTACATCCAGATGTGTTTAGAATAGATAGGTCCAGTACTGGCCTCCAGGTCTTGTCCTTTCTTGGTACCAAGAACAGTCTTGAATAAAACCCTTGTCCCTGCTCTTGCTCTGGTACTTGTTGAATGGCCCTCATGTCCATGAGGGATAAGACTTTGTGCCTCTGCCCACTGATGTTTTGGCAGTTCTGTCCAGCAGTTTGTCCTTGGGCAGGGTATGGAAGTGAAACTTGTAGCCTTGTGACACTGTCTAGGACCCATTTGTCCTGGATTATTTTGTGCCAATTTGGAGAAAAAAAGTGATAGTTTTCCCCCTAAAGGTGTTGCCAGAAGATAAGTGCTTGGTGCAGGCAGGGAGAAGTCATTGGGACTGCTTTCTGTATGGCTGGGATTTGTCTTCTCCACTTTTGGAGGTAGAAACACCCCATTGTTTAGACCTGTACGAACCTTGGGGCTGGGATTTGCCTCTAGGGCGTCTGGATCTGCCCCCCTTTGCGGTCTGTCTGACACTGGAAAGGACCAATTCTTTGTAGGCCAGTGTCTGCTAAATCTTGGAGGTTGTACCTGTAAGAAATCCTTAACCGTTTGCATAGATTTAACTTTGTCCTCCATTTTCTTTAACACCTCTTCTGCTTCAACACCAAACAAGGTGTCATGCTGTAATGGAGCATCTAATAATTTTGCTTCGACATGGTCAGGCAGATTTTGTTCCTTTAACCAAGCATATCTCCTGATGACAGAACCCGTAACAGCCCTGCAGGAGGCCTCTAAAGAATCAAAACCACATTGCAAAGTACACTTTCCAACTTTTTCAGCTGCATGCAATAAATCCTGCATTTTTTTGTTTTCTGCACATTCAGAATTTAACATTTTCTGTTTAAGCAGTGACATAATATATTGCTGATATTTGAGCATATGAAACTGACAATTTAAAGCCCTTACAGCCAAGGTAGCAGAAGTGTAAACCTTTTTCCCCCATCTGTCCAATGCCCTAGAATCCCTGTCAGAGGGGGTAGGGTTATTTACAGTGGAATCCCTGATCCCATTGGGACCCTGACAGTAGCAGCAGGGTCTTTGAAAAGGAATTTATGAGAGTCAAGAAACTCTGTAGTACCTGTACGGCTGAACAGGAACTGGAGATAAGTCAGGGGTCAGACTGGACTCTGAAAATACATCTACAATGTCTAGCAGGTGGAATAGCTAGGGGCCTGTGTTGTGGGGGCAAAAAGAAGTCTGAGCCTTTTCTTAGATTCTGAATAATCTTGGCTCTCCCAGTGGAAATGCTCCCTCATGGTATGCAAGGTTACCCCAAAAGAGTAATCCTCAGGAGGAGAAGCTGAAGGGATAGATTCTTCAGCATCCGAATCCTCAAAGAGGAAGAGTATTCCTGATCAGAAGAGGAATCAGATGAAATGGAAACCTGATCTGAAGATTCATATTTTGTCTCATGCCTAGGCCTTTTATCAGGAGGGGGATGGGAATCCCTGATCAAAGTAATTAAGTCTTCGGCCATTTTGAGCATCTGTTTTTTGGGCATGGAGGCCTGTCCATGAGGCTGTTGTACTTGTTTTCGTCTTTAAAGGTGCTTTAGTCTTTGCCTTTGTAGCTGGAATCGTTTTAATGTATAATTGAGGTCTGAAAACACCCTCAGAAGCCGATGCCTGCTCAGCGGCTCCAGAACCATCTGAGGGAATAGTCTCCGAAGGTCCAATACCTTGAGCTTCCAGCGGCCTAGTCGACTCCACGTGGGAGTCTGTAGCAGCCTGCGGGTCCAAAGTAGCGGGCATCAGGGGCTGCGAAGGCACCTCACTGAGATCCGGCAACTGGCTTAGAGGAAGCCTAGTCGTCGTTTTGGACCTTGGATGTCTGTCCTTTTCTTTTTCTTTGCGTTTCTTGTAAATTCTGGTAGTCAGATGGCCAGCCGACGGCATCATGTAATTAAATCTTCTGCCAAAATAGAGAAATGCAAAATCGTACAGACGCTTAATAGTGCGTTGGTTAAATCTAGCACAAAACCGACAACTAGCAACGTCATGATCAGGGCCTAGGCAAAGAATACAGTAAGAATGAAAGTCCTTATGAGGTATTTGCTTCCCACAAGAAATGCAATTAACTTTTTCTGACATCAGTCTGGAGCAAGAAAAACAGGTTTCCCCAATGGGGTACTTGGCTTTTAATGAAGACTTCAGATCTGAAATTCGAACACAAAAATCTCAGGAGTCGCCCGACCGGCACTTGCAAACTGCTTCGGGCACTGCGCGGCAAGAAAGACTGAAGAAACTGGCGTCGGCTGCATCTTATACCCCTGGCGCACTGACGTCAGGGAAGAGGTGACAGCAACCGTCGGACCGAGACTTTGGAATTCAGGCCGACTGAGGGTAGCCTGCCAGCAGGATAACCCAAGTGTAAACAGTGAAACACGAAGAACATCTAACAAGTGTTCTGAAGATCTCCCACTCGCACACCCTCATGGCCTCCCATGCACAAGGAGTAGAAACTGGTTCCCCCTTATTTGTTGATGTACCAGACAGACATGTCAGTGTGTATCAACAGATTGCACGCAACCAGGAATCCACGAAGCAGTTTTCTAAACAGCAGTATTATATTCAGACAATTTCCCTTAGCACTTCAGCTAAAAAAACCTTTTCGGAACCTCGACTTCTTGCATATGTTCGACCTGCTTATATCGAGAATGATCTTCAGTGCCCTGTCTTTCGGCACCAAAAGGAAGTGGCAGTAGGCTCCAAATCTTTTTTGCTTGGCTGGGATCTCTTGGATGACTTTTTGTAACAGTTGAACTTCCTGTGCTGCCTGCTCTGTGAGTGGCACGTTGGGAATGCAATGGCCTCAGAATATTATGCTTGGCACCCAACAGTTTTGAGTCAACTGGGTCCAGGCTTCTGAGTGCAAAGCTAGTCTGCCTCCAACTGCATACAGAGATGGACAGTCGGGCAGCACTTCAGTAGCACTGTTAGGGTTTGAGGAAGGGTTTTCCAAAGCCCTGGTTTTGCAGGCCCTCTTTGCCCTTGGCATCTACCAACAAACCCTCTCACCTCAGCCTCTAGAGGAAGGTTCCCTGCACAGGTCCTGGAAAGGCCCTTGAGAGTTACAAAACCATTTTCTTACCTCCACACTTGTTCCTCGAAAAGGACCTCTGGGGGCTAGAAAAATTGATTCCTACAGCACAAAGGGTCTTGCATCCTTTTCTTGCGGGCAAGTGCATGTCGAACTGATGACCCAAACAGCCAGGAGCCATCGCAAGGGGTAGTCACAAAGGATGCCTTAAAGAGCTCTATGAAATCACAGCCTCATCCAGGCATGCCTCCTTAGGGAAAGTCCTGAACTGGCTTGCTCCTGAGGTAACCTCCATGGTACGGGAGATCAACCTCATCTATGAGCTGGCGACAGAGAATAAAAGTGGTCATTATGGAAGAAAGTTTCTTGCACTCCTCCGAAGGCATGGACTAAAAAGCTGAGAGTTCCTTGATCAGATCTCTCTGAAGCCCTGTAAAATGGGCCAGGTAGTTCAACGACGATTGCAAAGGTGGCAAAGGCGTAAATGCACTTCTCAATCCTGTCCAATGCTCCAGACTCCTGGCCTGGAGATGGCCATTTAGCAGTTTCTTCTGCCAGTTCTTTCTTAGGGGCTGTCGCTACCACAATGGCATCAACTACAGGACCCCTGCTCCAATGTTTCCTATCTGCATAGGGGTTAAACCCACCAGGCCACTTGGATATGGGCTCAGTGTCGGGTTCCTTCCACACCCAGCAGGACAGCAAATCAACCAGGGTATCCACTGGGGGGGGGGGGGGGATCACACAGGATATAGATGTGCCTGTACCAAATGCCTCTAGAACTGACTCAGGTGATTGGGCAGACAACCCATCTTTTTGCTTCAGAATCTCAATATGTCCCCAAAGGAGACCTTAAGGTGGGGATTGGGGGTTCCTTCCCCCCTCAACTAAGTTGGTGTCCTCAGTTAAAAACTCCAACTGGGAGTCAAGGTGCCTCCTTTTGCAAGTAGTCTGAGGGACTTCCTCAGCTGGGTACTATGGGGAAGTGTTGGAAGAGGTGGAACACTCCTGACCAGGGCGATCTTGGAGGCAACTTGGGACAGGCAGTCTCATGGTAGGACAAACGGGTTCAAGGCCTAGATGCAATAGGGGTGTGTCATCAGATCTTCAACTTGAGAAAAACTCTCCATTTGAAAAGCTAAAGGATAGACAGGTCCCGTCTCCCCAGAAACAGCCAAAGGAAAAAAGCCAGTACTCACCAAATCTGCGACCTCCAGAAGAGAACAGACCAGAGCTGCTGAGTGCAGAGGCGCCTAGGGGAAGAGATGGCTTCAAGAAGGATGGAGCCGACCCCATTCCCCAGGACCCAGCAGTGACATCACACTTCCGAAACCTGGTCTGCTCCAAGAAAACTGGAACGGGGTTTAGTCAAGGGAACCCTTGACATCGAGGAAGGGAGCTTCTCCTGCAAAGCCCAACACAGCAGTCCCGAATCCTGAAACTCAGGAACCAAAGGTCAAATCAGAGAAGTTCAGATGGTATGGCCAGTGTAGCTCATGGTTCGACAGGGGACGGAGCACAGACTACTCCCATCTGGATCTGGGTCTTGAAGAATCTCATCATCCTGTCCATATCCACTTCAGATCAGCTTCTAGAGGACTTGGATGAAGCAGATGAGGGGCGTCAGGAATGGTGACTTAGAAGAATGAGCCGGGGACTTTGTCAAGGCCCTCGGCTCCTAAGGCACTGGATCCAACATAGGAGCAGACAAAGGTGGAGGAGATATGGTAATAACATCCCCTGGATCTGAAGATGCTGATGGATCTGAAAGGGGAAACAATTTCTTAAGTTCAGAGAAAGTCGGATCAGAAGTTTTTTTTTTCGACAAGCTAGAGTGTCCCTCTGGGAGACAGGGAGAGACCTTTTTGCCTCTTTCATGGAAGATGAGAGAGGAAGAACCCAAGGAAGGGGTCTGAGCCTCTGCAGCCAAGGAAGGAAGAATGCCACTAAGAACCAGTTTTTTCTGTTGGCCAATACTCATGGATTGAAGGAAACAGAACAATCCACTTTTAAAAGCTCAGCTCCCAAACAATATATGCACTCCTTGTGTGCATCCTGGTTGGGGATTTACATCCACAAGTGCAACGTTCCAAACCAGTTAAAGGCTTGTTCTCCATCACAAGGAAAGCCTACCAAGAACAAATAAAAGCTGACATGACCTTGTTAGCACTTTATTCTTGTAGTCAAGTCTGCATTACTAAGATTAAATTTAAAGATAACTAGCAAAGATAGAAACTATTTTTTGTAGAAAAAAGCCATCACGCACACAAACACTCCGAGAAATAAAGGAGGGAGGACTTGCATGAAAAAAAAAAAAAAAAAAAAATCAAAAGTTTTCAAAAGGAAATTCCCCACAGCTTTACAGCATCAGACCTGCATCCAGACAATGAAACAGCAAATGAGATATGGGGTATTTGGGTGGAGGTACTGCATTATGGGTAAGAGGGAGGTGCTTGAGAGTCTGATCCAAGTCTGTAGAATGTGGCCAAAACAGATCCACAGGTCAGATCGGAGACCCCATTGTGAGGAGGAATGCAGAAGACATCAGATCGATGGTTTTTCCAAATAGAAAGCTAAGGAATTAAGCCTGTTTGCAAGGGTCTTTGGAACACTTTGCAAATGCTACACACAAACTATGGTTGTGGTTGGGGCCTAGGCAGAAGAGCCACTGGGTTTGGCAGTCCTTATGTGGAATTTGTCTTCCACACTAGCACTTGCCCATCCTGGACAAAGGAACACAAACAATCAAACCGGCACTTATCTGAGATGACAAAAATGCTGAAAACTGCAAGACTGGCATTCGGTAACTGATTTTCTGACTGGCAGCAGCAAAGTTCAGAAGATGGTACATGTGTACGTCCATTTTATGGCCAACTAACGATTGCAACCTATGGCAAATGTACCCTACAGTGGTGAGTCTTTTGTATACTGGCTGATGCTGGGTGCCATCTGGTGGGGATATCCCTCACGTAAAGAAAACTGCAGTAAGTGAATAGGACATCAATGCGAGATTGATTCAAAGTAAACTCCAAAACAACTTGGGGAACCCAATAAATTTCTCATTTATGCCGAATCTGTGTGGAAGACCAGAGTTTACCCACTACAGCTTGTAAACTTGTTTTGTAGATGTCAAAGCAAAAAGTACAGTTTTCCATGTGACAAACCTTAACTCAGCCTGATGAGCCGGTTCAAACGGAGACAGTTAACTTTTCCAGCATGTCAAGATCTCAAGAAGCAGCCACAGATGAAAATCCCTACAGAAACAGTTTTGCCAAAAACAGAGGCAAGAGAAGGACCCATGGGTAGACAATGAAATGATCACTAAATAAACCTTGGTTGAGGAGTAATAAAGATCAGAGGATAGTAACTCACAAATACTTAAAAACCTGAGATGCACCACTCATGAATGGTCCCTGGTTACTGGCTAGGCATCAATGTAGAACATTCCACCCACCTGCCAATAAGATTTCCTAGTAGTAGGCTTTATTGATCCTTTAGTACATGCTGCAAGTCTTCATGAAAACGGTCCCTAAAAGCTATCAAAATTGAATCACCCAAGAAGCTGAAGCGGTTAGAGACTGGGGTATATCAAACTCTCACTGCCTTGTGTAAGCAGGTCCAAGTCTGTGAAAGCTTGTGTTAACTGCCCAGGCAACACTGGTTCTCCCTGTATAGTTGGCCAAGGGCAGTTAACACAAGCTTTCTCAGACTTGGACCTGCTTTCTCAGACTCTCACTGCCTTGTGTAAAGCAGGTCCAAGTCTGAGAAAGCTTGTGTTAACTGCCCTTGGCCAACTATACAGGGAGAACCAGTGTTGCCTGGGCCAAATGGGAGTCTCCACAATACCGTTTTGGAGTTCTTCTGAGTCTGCAGAATTATCCTGGAAATCAATGGAAGTGTGTGGAAATAAAGGAAAGTACAGTTGTGTACACTTACCATAAATGTAGATGTTCAAGTGTATTCACTATTGCAGTCATTACATTTGGGTAATCTGCTGGCAGGTTGCCCTCAGTCGGCCTGAATTCCAAAGTCTTGGGTCTTGCATCGGTTGCTGTCTCCTCCTCCATGACGTCAGGTCGTCAAGGGTATAAAACATGCAGCAGATGCCATTTTCTTTAGTTTTTCTTGCCCCAGATGTCAGGTGCCCCCAAAAAGGTAACAAAAAATAATAAAAATTATATATATATATATATATATATATATATATATATATATATATATATATATATATATATATATATATATATATATATATATATATATATATATATATACATATATATATATATATATATATATACATATATATATATATATATATATATATATATATATATATATATATATATATATATATATATATATATATATATATATATATATATGCATATATATATATATATATATATGTATATATATATATATATGCATATATATATATATATATATATATATATATATATATATATATATGTGTGTGTGTATATGTATATATATATATATATATATATATATATATATATATATATATATATATATATATATATATATACATACATACATACACACACACATATACATACACACATATTTATATTATACACACACATATACATACACACACATGCATCAATATAAACTTTACCTTCATCTACAAGCAAATACACCACATAGGTTGTAGAAGATGGAGAAGGAAAAATAAACGCCAGAATGAAAGGGGTATGGCAGGAGGGTAACCTGGATTGCAACAGTGAATACACTAACATCTACATTTATGGTAAGTGTACACAACTGTACTATGTTCGTGTTTCACTGTTGCAGTCATTACATTTGGGTAGAATCCCAAAGCTATGGTTGGGAGGCTGGAGCTAAACAGCATAAGGTGCAGCTATAAGGCCCTGCAGAAAGTACAGTTGTAGTGTATTCACTGTTGCAGTCATTACATTTGGGTTATCCTGCTGGCAGGTTGCCCTCAGTTGGCCTGAAATCCAAAGTCTTGGGTCCTGCGTCAGTTGCAGTCTCCTCTTCCCTGACATCAGGTCATCAGGGGTATAAAAGATGCGGCCAACGCCATTTTCTTCAGTTTTTCTTGCCCCAGATGTCAGGTGCCCAAAAAAGGGTATGCTAAATATATTTAAGTAACACATACATGCATCAAAATAAAACACCCTTCATCTATAAGCAAATACACCACATAGGTTGTACAGATCAGGGAAGTAAAGATAAGTTCCAGCAAAAATAAGGGGGATGGTGGGAGGGTAACCTGGACTGCAACAGTGAATACACTCCAACATCTACATTTATGGTAAGTGTACACAACACTACTATGTTCTTCATGTTTCACTGTTGCAGTCATTACATTTGGGTAGATTCCCAAAGCTAATGGATGGGAGGATGTAACTAAATAGCATTAGGGGCGGCTATGAGGCCCTGCAGAACTGCAGTGGCAAAGCCTGCCCTGGATTTAGAGTAAAGTGGCAAATTGTAATGTTTTGTAAAGGTATGCACTGAACTCCAAGTAACAGCCTCTAAAATGTCCTTAGTTGGTACTCCTCTGAGAAAGGCTGCTTAAGTGGCTGCAGCTCTGGTTGAATGTGGCCTAATGCCCTTAGGCACTGACTTGCCATGCTGCGAGTAGCAGAAACGAATGCAGTGGCATATCCACTTTGAAATAGTCTGCTTGGAGATGGCCTTTCCTTGTGATCTTGCAGCATATGCCACTAGTAATTGCTCTGTCTTCCTGAAAACTTTGGTTTTGTCCAAATAGAATCCAAGTTGTCTGTGTACGTCCAAAGAATGCAGAATTTTCTCCCCCTTTTGTGGATTTGGATAAAAGGTTGGCAAATGAATGGTTAAGGGCTACACTGGATACTACCTTAGGCATAAATGTAGGGTTTGTACTCAGATAGACCCTGTCCAGATAAAAAAAATAAAGGGTTCCCACAGCCATGAGAGCCTGTAGCTCTGACAGTCTTGCAGAAGTTACTAGGGAGCAGAGTTGTTTTCCAAGATAAAAACTATATCTGCAGTAGCAGCTGGCTCAAAAAGAGGTAAGGTGAGTTTTTCCAAGACATAATTGAGGTCCCATGTAGGTGCTGGGAGTTCTTTGAGGCCTTAAATTTTTGGCTCCTCTGAAGTACTGCCTTAATAAAGGATGAGAAAAGAGTGGTGGCTCTGTATTGTAATGAGCCAAAATGGCAGAGGCATGGATTTTAATTGATGAGAAAGATAAGCCTTTGTCCAGCATCTTAGTTAAGTATTGCAAAATCTGAAGAATATTTGGGACAGCTGTATCAGTTCTTTCAGCTTGGTTCCAAGCACAAAATCTCTTCCATTTTCCAGCATAGGATTTTCTAGTACTAGGCCTTCTGGCTTCTAAAATGACATCCATCACAGCTTTACTGAGAGGTGTGCTTTGTATGGCTACATTATCCGCCATACTACCAGGTTTAGGGTCCTGAGTTGGCTGTGCAGAATCTGATTGTTTTGTTGGGACAGTAGATTAGGTACTTGAGGTAAGGTCCAGGCCGGGCATAGAGACAAGTTCCTTAAGATTGGATACCAATACTGGCTTGGGCCAGTCTGGGGCAATAAGAATAATTTTTGGTTTCTCATGTCTGACCTTTAGGAGTACTTTGGGGAGGAGAGGCAGTGGAGGAAAGGCATATACTGATAGGTTTGTCCAGCTGAAAGATAAGGTATCCACTTTCCATGCTTGTAAGTCCTTGTGCAGAAGCTTTTTAGTAGATTGTTGTGAGGGGAGGCAAATAGATCTATGTCCGGGCGTCCCCATTTCTTTATCATGCTGAAGACTTGTGGATCCAGGTGCCACTCGTGGGGGTCCATGAGGTTTCTGCTTAGTTCGTCAGAGTATTTTCCTTTCCTGGCAGGAATTGTGCCTGCAGATGAACTTGGTAAGTCAATGCTGTGTCCCATAAAGCCATGTCTAGTCTGCAAAGGGGGCAAGAGGGAGTGCCCCCCTACTTGTTTAAGTACCACATGACCATAGTGTTGTCTGTCTTTATTAGAAGTTGTCCCAGATGAATTAGGTCCTTGAAAACTATCAGGGCATTTTGAACAGCTAGCATCTCCTTTTGATTGATATGTTGATCTATTTGGTTTGTGGACCAGATGCCCTGAATACCTCTTCCTGCCATGTGGGGCCCCCAGGCATAATCTGATGCATCTATCGTAAGGTTCTGCCTGGCTGGGGGTAATAAGAATGGCTATCCCTTGTTTTGGTGACAAGCCTTTGCCCACCATCGAAACTCCTTTTGCAAGCAGGGAATGAAAGAAATCATGGTTTCCAGGCTGTGGCAATGTGTCCAGACTTTTTAGGTACCACTGAAGTTTCCTCATATGCAGTCTTGCATATGGAATTAGTAGGATGCAGGATGCCATGAAGCCCAAAGCCTGCAGAATTTTTCTTGCAGACAACTGGGCCTTTGTTGCCATTTCCTTGAAATAGCTAATCAGTTGCCTTTGTCTGGCGTGAGATAAGCCATCCGAGCAGTTGTATTTAAGCTTGCACCCAGGAATATTATCTCTTGTGAGGGTACCAGTTTTGATTTCTTTTCATTGACTGAGTACCCTAGGCATGTTAAAACTTTTCACAAATGCCAGATGCTGTAGTAGAATGTCCTTGTTCTCTGCTTGAATGAGGCAGTCATCCAAGTAAGGATAGATTTGTATTCCTCTGTCTGCAGAAAGCAATTACTGGTGCCAGGCACTTTGTGAAGACCCTGGGCGCAGTACATAAGCCAAAGGGCAGTGCAGAGAATTGGTAATGCTTTGAGCAAGCCTTGAATCTGAGAGGTACCTTCTGCATGATTGTCTGATTGGGACATGTAGGTATGCCTCTTAGGTCTAAAGTCACGAGGCAAGCCTTGCTGCCCAGCATGGGCAGAAGCTGCTGCAAGGTCAACAACTTGAATTTGGGTATATCCAGGTAAGTGTTTAGAATAGACAGGTCCAGAATTGATCTCCATGCTTCATCCTTTCTGGGTACCAAGAACAGTCTTGAGTAAAATCCTTGTCCCTGCTCTTGCTGTGGCATTTGTTTAATAGCCCCCATGTGCATGAGAGATGCAACTTGTTTCAGAGCCTCTGCCCATTGATTTTTTGGCAGGTCTGGCCAACAGTTTGTCCTTAGCAGGGTATGGAAGTGAAACTTGTAGCCTTGTGACACTGTCTAGAACCCATTTGTCCTGGGTAATGTGCCAATTTCGAGAAAAATGTACTAGTTTTCCCCCTAAGGGTGCTGTCAGAAGATTAGTGCTTGGTACAGGCAGGGGGAAGTCATTGAGACAGTTTCCTGTACAGTTGTGATTTGTCCTCTCCGCTTTTGGAGGTAGAAGCGCCCCATTGCTTAGACCTGTACGAACCGTCTGGCTGGGATCTGCCTCTAGGGCGTCTGGATCTGCCCCTTTGAGGTCTGTCTGCTAAACCTAGGAGGCAGTACCTGTAAGAATTCCTTGACTGTTTGCAAAGATTTAACTTTGTCCTCCATTTTCTTTAACACCTCTTCTGCCTTAACACCAAACAGGGTATCATGCTGTAATGGAGCATCTAATAATTTTGCTTTGACATGATCAGGCAGATTTTGTTCCTTTAACCAAGCATGCCTCAATGACAGAACCCGTAACAGCGGCCCTGCAGGAGGCCTCCAGAGAATCAAAACCACATTGCAAAGAATGCTTTCCAACTTGTTCAGCTGCATGCAATAAATCCTGCATTTCTTTGTTTTCTGCACATTCAGAATTTATCAACATTTTCTGTTTAAGCAGTGTCATGATATATCGCTGATATTTGAGCATATGAAACTGGCAATTTAAGGCCCTAAAAGCCAAGGTAGCAGATGTGTAAATCTTTTTCCCCATCTGTCTAGTGCCCTAGAATCTGTCAGAGGGGGTAGGGTTTTTTGCAGTGGAAGCCTTGACCCCCCCTTGGGACCCTGAGAAATAGTTTCTGGGTCTGCAGCAGGGTTTTGAAAAGGAATTTGAGAGAGTCAGGAACCCTGTAGTATCTGTCCGGCTTAACAGGAGCTGGAGGTAAGGAGTCAGGGGTCAGACTAGACTCTGAAAACACATCTACAATGTCTAACAGGTGGAATAGCTAGAAGCCTGTGTTGAGGTAGTAAAAGTAGTCTCACAGCCTTTTCTTAGATTCTGAAAAATACTGGCTCTCCCAGTGGAAATGCTCCCTCATGGTATGCAAGGTTTCCCCAAAATAGTAGTCCCTCAGGAGGAGAAGCTGAATAGATTCTTCAGCATCAGAATCCTCATAGGGAGGTACAGAACATTCCTGATCAGAAGAGGAATCAGAAGAAATGGAAACCTGATCTGAAGATTCATAGTCTGTCTCTTGGCCTAGGCCTCTTATCAGGAGGGGGATGGGAACCCCTAAATCAAGCTAATTAAGTCTTCCGCCATTTTGAGCATCTGTTATTTGAGCATGGAGGCCTGTCCATGAGGCTGTTGAGCTTGTTTCGTTGTCTTTAAAGGTGCTTTAGTCTTTGCAGTGAAGCTTAAGTCATTTTAATGTATAATTCTTTAGGTCTGAATACACCCTCAGAAGCAGATGCCTGCTCAGCGGCTCTGGACCCATCTGAGGGAATAGTTTCCGATGCTCCAATACTTTGAGCTTCTAGCAGCCTTGCTGACTCCACGTGGGTGTCAGTAGCGGCCTGCGACTCTAAAGTAGCGGGCATCAGGGGCTGCAAAAGCGCCTCACTGAGAACCGGCGACTGGCTTAAGAGAAGCCTCATCGTCTGTTTTGGACCTCGGTAGCCTTTTTCTGTGTGTTTTTTGTGAACTCCGGTTGTTGGACGGCTATCCAACAACATTGTATAATTAAATCTGCGGACAAAATAGCTTAATGCAAAATTGTACAGACGCTTAACAGTGCGTTGGTTAAATCTAGCACAAAACCGACAGCTAGCTACGTCGTGATCATGGCCTAGGCAAGGAATACAGTGAGAATGAAAGTCCTTATGAGGTATTTGCTTCCCACAAGAAATACAATTATTAACTTTTTCTGACATCGGACTGGAACAAGAAAAAAAGTTTCTCCAACAGGGTACTTAGCTTTTAAAGACTACTACGGATCTGAAATAAGAACACGAAAATCTCAGGAGTCGGCAGACTGGCACTTGCGAACTGCTTCTGCTTCAGGCACCGCATGGCAAGAAAAACTGAAGAAAATTGCATCGGCTGCATCTTTTATAACCCTGACGACAGGGAAGGGGCGACAGCAACCGACGCAGGACCCAAGACTTTGGAATTCAGGCCGACTGAGGGCAACCTGCCAGCAGGATAACCCAAATGTAATGACTGCAACAGTGAAACACGAACAACATCTGCAGTGGCAAAGCCTGCCCTGGACTTAGAGTAGAGGCAAATGATAATGCTTTGTAAAGATGTGAACAGCTCCAAGTAGCAGCCTCTAGAATGCTTTTGGTTGGTACTCCTGAGAAAGGCTGCTGAAGTAGCTGCAGCTCTGGTGGAATGAGACCTAATGCCCTTGGGCACAGGTTTACCATGGCGTAAGTAGCAGAAACGAATTCAGTGGCTTATCCACATTGAAATAAGTCTGCTTTGAAATAGCCTTTCCTTCTGATCCTGCAACATATGTCACTAGTAACTGCTCAGTTTTTCTTAGAGCTTTAAGTCCTGCTCAAGTAGAATATTAGCTTTCTGTGTACGTCCAATGAATGCAGAATTCTCTCTCCCTTATTTTGCGGATTTGGATAAAAGGTTGGCAGATTAATAGTTTGGTTAAGAGCCATACTGGAAGCCACCTTAGGCATAATGTAGGATTTGTCCTCAGAGAAACCCTGTTTGGGTAAAATATGATAAAAGGCTCCACAGCCATGAGGGCCTGTAGCTCTGAAACTCTTCTTGCTGAAGTAATTGCTAGTAGCAGAGCTGTTTTCCATGATAAGAACTTAATATCAGCGGTAGCAGCTGGTTCAAATGGAGGTAGGGTGAGCTTTTCCAACACATAATTGAGGTCGCATGCAGGTACTGGTGATCTTCTAGGAGGCCTTAAAATTTTGGCTCCTCTAAGATACTCCTTTATGTACAGGATGAGAAAAGATTGGTGGCTCTATACTGTAATGAGTCGAAATGGCAGAGGCATGGATTTTAATTCATGAGAAAGGTGGGCCTTTGTCAAGCACCTCAGTCAAGTATTGTAATATCTAAGGAATATTTGGTTTTGCTGTATCAGTTCCTTGTGCTCGATTCCAAGCACAGAATCTCTTCCATTTATCAGCATAAGATTTTTTAGTACTAGGCCCTCTGTCTTCCAAAATGACATCCATCACAGCTTTACTGACAGGTGTTGTTTGTATAACTACATGATCAGCCATGCTGCCAGGTTCAGTGTCTGGAGTTGATTGTGCAGGATCGGATTGTTTTGCTGGGACAGTAGTTGAGGTCTCTGAGATAAGGTCCAAGCTGGGTATTGAGACAAGTTTCTTAGGATTGGGGGGCCAGTCCGGGGCAATTAGCATCATCTTTGGTTTCTCGTCTGACTTTTTAAGAAGACCTTGGGAAAAGAGGCAGAGGAGGAAAGGCGTAAACTGAAGGATAGGGCGTCCACTTTCCATGCTAGTCTGTGATAAGTCCTTGTGCAGAATCTTTTCAATTGATAATTTTGAGGAGAGGCAAACAGATCTAGGTCTGGACTCCCCCATTTATCATGCTGAAGACTTGTGGATCTAGTTTCCACTCGTGAGGATCCATAAGTTTCTGCTTAAATCGTCTGCCAGAGTATTTTGCTTTCCTGGCAGGAATTGAGCTTGAATATGTATCTGGCAAGTCAAAGCTGTGTCCCACAGTGCCATGGCTAATCTGCAAAGGGGGTAAGAGTGTGTGCCCCCCTGCTTGTTTATACACCACATGACTGTGGTGTTGTCTGTCTGTCAGTACTTGTCCTGGATGAAGTCAGTCCTTGAAGGCTGTTGGGGCATTTTGAACAGCTAGCATCTCTTTCTGGTTGATATGTAGATGCATTTGTTTTGGGGTCCATATACCCTGAATGCATCTTCCCGCCATGTGGGCCTCCCAGGCATAATCTGATGCGTCTGTTAAGGTCTGGCTGGCAGGGGGTAGAGTTAAAGCCCGCCCCATGTTTTGGCGACATGCCTTTGCCCACCATAGAAACTCCTGTTGTAGGCAGGGAATGAGAGGAATCAGTTTCCAGACTGAATGTTGACTCCATAAACTTTTTAGGTACCACTGAAGTTACCTGATATGCAGTCTTGCATATGGAATCAGTAAGATGCAGAATGCCATGAAGCCCAAAGCCTGCAGAATTTGTCTTGCAGATAATGGTTTTTGTTGCCAGTTTGAAGTAAGTAGTCAGTTGCCTTTGCTTGTTTGGCGTAAGGTAAGCCATCTGAGCATTTGTATTCAAGCTTGCACCCAGGAATGTTATCTTTTGAGAGGGTACCAGTTGTGATTTCTTTTAGTTTATTGTGTACCCTAGGCATGTTAGAAGCCTTTTCACAAATGCCAGGTGTTGAAGAATGTCCTTGTTCTCTGCTTGAATGAGACAGTCGCCCAAGTAAGGATACATCTGTATACTTGTCTGTAAAATGCAATTACTGGTGCCAGGCACTTTTTAAAGACCCTAGGAGCAGTAGATAAGGCAAAGGGCAGTGGAGAGAATTGGTAATGCATTAAGCCAGCCTTGAATCTGAGGTATCTTCTGCACAACTGTCTTATTGGGACATGCAGGTATGCCTCTTATGTCTGTCACCAGCCAAGCATTCTTGCCTAGCATGGGCAGAAGCTGCTGCAAAGTCAGCATTTTGAATTTTGGAATATCCACGTATGTGTTCAAAATCGATAAATCCAGTATTGGCTGCCAGGCCTTGTCCTTTCTGGGTACCAAGAACAGTAGAGTAAAAACCTTGTCCTTTTTCCTGTTCTAGTACTGGCTGAATGGCCCCCATATCCATGAGGGACGTAACCTATTTCTGCGACTCTGACCATTGACCGTTTGCCATTAGCAGAGTATGGAAATGGAATCTGTATCCCTGTAATACTATGTTTAGCAACCACTTGTCCTGGGTTATTAACTGCCAATTTTGAGCAAAAAAGTGCTAATTTTCCCTATACGGGTGCTGCCAAAAGACAAGTGCTTGGTGCAGGCATAGGGAAGTCATTGGGACTGCTTTCTGTAGGTTTGTGCTTTATCTCCTTCAGATTTGGAGGTAGAAGCGCCCCACTGCTTTGACCTGTATGAATCTTGTGCCTGGTATCTGGAACCCTTAGGGCGTCTGGATTTGCCCCTTTGAGCTCTGACACAGGAAAGGACCAATTTTTTGTAGGCCAGTGTCTACTGAATCTTGGTGGCTGCACTTGGAAGTCTTTTACAGTTTGCATAGACTTAGCTTTGTCTTCCATTTTCTTTAAAACCTTTTATGCCTACCTCTTATGCCTTAATACTAAAGAGTATCATGCTGTAAAGGTGCATCTAGCAATTTAGCTTCATGATCAGGTAAATTTTGTTCCTTTAGCCAGGCATGCCTCCTAATCACAGATCCAGTAACTGTGGCCCAGCAGGAGAAGTCTAAGGAATTAAAAGCACATAGCAAAGTATGCTTTCCAACCTGTTCTGCTGCATGCAATAATTCCTGCAATTCTTTATTTTCTGCACATTCAGAAAACATTTTCTGAATCAGCAATCCCATAACATGTTGATACTTGTGCATATGAAATTGACAGTTTAAGGCCCTAATTGCCAAGGCTGCAGATCTACAAACATTTTTTCCCCATTTGTCCAGTGCCCTTGAATCTGTCAGAAGGGGTAGGATTTTTTGCTGTTGAGGCCTTAACTCCCTTTGGACCCTGTGAAATAGAAACCCTGCTGCTGATCCTGAAACTAAATACAAATTTATGTGAGCCAGGGACCCTGTAATATCTGTCAGGCTTACTGGGAGCCGGAGGTAAGGAATCAGGGGGTCAAGCTCGACTCCGAAAACACATCCACAATGTCGAAAACTGGGGGTACGGCTAAAGGCCTGTGCTGAGGGAGAAGGAAATCAGTGAGCCTCTTATGATTCTGAGAAATAATGACTCCCCCAGTGAAAATGCTCCCTCAAAAGTATGCAAGGTTTCACCAAATGAATAATCCTCAGGAGCTGATGTAGATGGTATGGACTCCTCTGCATCAGAATCCTCAGGGAGGTATAGATAATTCCTGATCAGAAGAAATAAAAACCTGATCTGAAGATACATAAGTGTCTTGCCTAGGCCTCTTATCTGGAGGGGGATGGGAACCCCTGATCAAGGTAATAAGGTCTTCAGCCATTTTGATCTATTTAAGCATAGAGGCCTGTGCAAAGGCTCATGCGTCAGTTTTTTTTTTAGTTTTAGAGGTTGCTTTTGTCTTTGGTTTTGCAGCTGTCGTTGGCTTGATATACAAATGTTGATGCCTGAATACACCCTCAGAAGCCAGTGCCTGCTCAGCGGCTCCAGACCCATCCGATGGAGATACATCCGTGGGTCCAATACTTTGAGTATCTCGTGGCATGCCGGACTCCACATAGGTGTCAGTAGGGGCCTGCGACTCAAAAATAGCGGGTATCGGGGGCTGCGAAAGCACCTCACTGAGTACCAGTGAACCAGCGACTGGCTTAGAAGCTTCGTAGTCAGTTTTGGACCTCAACTGTCTGTCTTTCTTTGCGTTTATGTACTCCGGTAGTTGGATTGCTGTCAGACATTTCTGGGTAGTTAAATCGGTTTCCAGAATACTTTGAAGCAAAAATATACAGACGCTTAGTGATTTGGTTAAATCTAGCACAAAACTAACAGGCAGGCACGTTGTGATCAGGGCCTAGGCAAGGACTACAGTATAAACGGAAATCCTTAGGAGGTATTTGCTTCCCACAAGTAATACAATTATTAACTTTTACTGACATCGGTATGGAGCAAGAAAAAAGTTTCCCCAATGGGTACTTAGCTTTAGTGAAGACTTATGTTCTGAAACTCAGTCTCGGCAGACCGGCACTTGCGAAATGCTTCTGCTTCAGGCACCGCGCAAGAAAGACTGAAGAAAATGGCGTTGGCTGCATGTTTTATACCCCTGCCGACCTGAAGTCATGGAAGAAGAGACAGAAACCGACGCAGGACCCAAGACTTTGGAATTCAGGCCGACAGAGGGCAACCTGCCAGCAGATTATCCAAATAATGACTACAACAGTGAAACACGAAGATAATCATCCAGACCACAAAAAATAATCCATCTTTCTCCAGGACTGCCAGCGTACAGTCCGGGTGCAGGATTTGTCTGTTTTGTAAGGAGACAAACTATTTGAAATGCTTGCCACAACTGGATCAATTTCTGGAAGACCGCCTTATTCAATTCCCAAATCATGTGGGTCTATTCTAGTCGTGCTCAGCTCATCTGCCACTACATTGCAAAACACCTAGAAGGCCAACGATGCTGTACAGCCACCTCCCAAAACATCAGTGCCAGCCTGCAGAGAGGGAAAGATCTGGTGCCCCCATTTGAGTACCACATCACTGTGGTGATGCCTATGAATCACCTGTAGTGATATTATGGACCACAGATAGAGATTTTATGACATTGATCACGGACATCTCTGAAAATTTGTGTGCTTTTCATCTTTATCCCTATAGAAACTGCTAGTCAACCAAACTCTGAGGTGTCTAGTTACACTGACTTGGGACAACTGAAAATAAGAGACCTGGATTTTGAGCCATTTGCTGTACCCATCAGTGGTTTACTACTTTGACGAAACCCAAAACTGAAGCCTAAATTTCAGAGGTTAAAATGTTGGGACCAACTTTTTTTTTTTTTTTTTTTTTTTTTAAAGCTACTGAACTTTAATCCTGTGCATCACGGTGAGAAAAAAATCATGAAACTCAAAAGTCATGAACTCAAACTTCAGATATTCTCTTGCTAAAGTCTAAGACTGACTGGAAAAGCACAAAGTTTTCAGACATAATTTCACCTTTCCTGTGTAATAAAAGCCTTTTAGTGGCAGTTCAGAAACAATCCTGTGACTGAGTCAAGGATTTTTAATTTACCTGGAACTCCAGGTTGGTTTGGAGAAGAGACCAGTTTTAAGTACTCCTAACATTTGGGAAAAAACTCTGCAAAGTGAAGTCACCTAAATAAAGAAATGTCAATGCTTTGCGCTCTGCAATAAACTGACACTGGAACACATTCTGTAAACACAACTGGAGCTGTAAATAAACCTAAAGGTAAAGCAGGAAAATGAGTGTGACCAGACAATCAGAAATTACTTGAAATCCAGGGCTATGGGGATGTTTCAATAAGCATACCTTAGACCTAATCTTACTAGAAAACTCAAAAGGGGAACAGATAAGACTCTGAAGGGTTAACATTTTAAATTTTTGCACTTTTAGTTGGAAAGATCTAGAAGTGGTCTCCCATGAAAGCTCGCTCTTTGGAACCAGAAAGACTGCAGAGTAGAAGCCATTCCTTCAACATAAATGCACATGTCCTAGGACTCCTACTGCCAAGAAGTACTGAAGAACCTGAGTAAATAACTGTTTACAGGGTGGGAACGAACTCCTCGGAAAGGAGGTAAATGTATCAAGTACCAACTGGAACCCCTCCTGAACAAGTTTAAATACCCAAAAGTGTAACACAATATGTTGGGAAATGGGATTACTGAGAACCAGTTTCTGAACAGATTTACAGACAGGGGAAAGAAACTCCTGGCATGATCATTCTTAAGAAGACTTTTTTTTTTAATTAAAGATTCCCTTTTTTGTTCCCTTCCTGCCTTTTTTTCTTCCAAGAAGTGGCAGGGATTGCTTATTTTGCCTTAAGTGGAAAACTTGAGATTTTTAATTGGGAGGGGTCAAAGTTTCCAGAATTTCTCCCTCTCAAACTGAGGACCTGAGTAGCAAAAGGGCCAAACAAAACCCTGTTATTTTAAGTAGTTTAATTTTCAGACTACTTCAAACTTATGCACCCAGGTCTACCTCCTCAAAACTGTAGACACAGTATCTGCACAATCCTACACTTTCTTTACCTTATGAAAGTGGAGTGTGTGGCAGAGTATTTCCATAAACTGTCTACACAAGGATCAAGTGTTTGGTAATTAAGAACTCTGTATGCTGAAATGGTTAAAATGGCAAATGGGTCAGATCTAAGATGATTTAGCTTCAGACACTGTCTTTTTGGGGACTGAAGATAGTAAGTCAGGATTATTATATGCAGCATTTAACACATCCTCAAAGGCTGGCAAAAGGGGAAGAAAGGATACACAATGAGGCGCACACACTTGTCACATATCGCCTCACTTTAGGGGGAAGTATCCACTTGTTTCCACAAAAATACCTCAATCATCCAGGAAATCATTTCTGCAAAGGAAAACTTAAATGGAGCTGGATAAATAACATCTTCTCAAAATCAGAGCATTTGGGCTCAGAACTTACCAACACTTCGGTGATTTCCTTCCAGACAGCCAATCTGCAGTCAAAAACATAGGAGAAGGGGCCAAAGCTTTGTGAAACTGGCCAGTTGTAACCTGGCAGGAAAAAAACCCTCTAGTCAAAGGCTACTGCTGCAGTGAGAATGATGAACATCTGCATATATATTAAACTTCAGCTGCTATAAATTCTGGGAGGAGTTTCACACTTATTTAACTGGTAATTTCCCTGCTTAAGTCTCTCAACAGACTCAGCTGCAGCGTAACATGAAACTGTGGTAAATGTGTGCTGTAGCAAAGTCTACTCCAGAAAAGATCTGAAAAGTTCTATAAAACCCTAGAAGGATAAGGGGGGACAGCTCTCCAATGAAAAAAACTAACATGTGAAACCAGTATTCAAGCAAGCAAGAAAAAAATGCAACACAAGTGAAATCAAGCATCAATTATTTTTTGATTAAATGAGATTGATACCAAGGATTATAAACCACCCCACCTAAATATGACAACAAAGCTTTTTCAAGAAGGTAAACCTTAGTGTGAAAACATTTTCAATCTCCGGGTTCCTTGGCATTTTCAAAACTGTGCCAGTACGATGTCAGAACAATGCACACAAACAGAAAAAAAAGGGCGGTCACAACAGAAAGTAAATTCTTACCCTGACGACAAAAACAGGACATTTAACCTTATTAGTTGATGTTCTGACAAATTTTGTTGTAACAGCATTCATAGGATTATTCAACATTCCCATAGGAGGCACCAACTAGAAAGGAGAACAAAATAGTTCATTAAATGTTAAAACTAAACTTTACATTGCCAATTTCCATTCTAAATGAGACTGTATTTACCAATATCCACAATGAACGTCTCCCAACCTGTTAGTAAGCCAGCATGCAAACAACTTTCACAAAGGCATATACACACATGTTTTGTTATAAAGTGTGTGCATAATTATAT